>NC_142169.1:68237416-68362416 GCF_029865625.1 Vigna umbellata
CGTAAGTGGGTATGTTGGAAGTCTCACATTAACTAGAGATAAGGTCAATTTATAGTATATAAGTGGGTGCAAGCCTAATTTTACAAGCCGATTTTGTAGGGTTGAGTTAGACTTAAGGTCCACTTCTTAACATAAATCCTTTGTGTAGTTGTTTAGCAAGTTCTTAACATTTCAAGAGACTAGAGTTTAGAAGCTTCAATTTGTAAAAAAGGGTCTTTTAAAGTCCCATTTGTTAATATTAACATTCATTTTTTTTTTGCTTCATCAAGAATTTGTGTTATACTAATCATTGACTATAGAGAAAATTTTAATAACTGCTAGTTTAAGTCCCCTAGCAACGTGATGTGTTGTTTTTTTATTCTCTTTATCATAGTTTTGTTGTTGATTTCAGCTTCTTATCTTCATGGATGGCATATTTTTGTTACCCTTGAACCATGAATTTTGCTATTGTTAACAGAAATTCTGATATCAGTAAGATAATAATCTTATTTTGCTTAATCATCAATATTTCTTTGTTCCATCATTTAAACCCATGCCTTTGTGAACATCATTATTTAACGTACCACTTCGGTCAATATTCTCTATAGTTTGTGGCATGTTCAAGGTTTTCCCATCCCTTCTATCTGCAATGTTTCTCTTGGTCATTGGCAAGGTTGATTTTTGTTAAAAGTACTTAGTTATTTTATTAGATTTTATGAGAATATGTCTAATGTAGGCTACTTACTGTTGCATTTATAATTGCATAAGTGGGGTACAATAATGAGTTCTTGTACCGATATGTTACATGTGTTGAAGTCTAATTAAACATGGGATGTTTGTATTATGTGTACTTTTCAGGTTAGAAATATATGCATCCTTGCAACCCTTGAGGAATTTGATGAAGATATGAACTTTTCACTAAATTGAGAGTCAATTGTAATTTCACTTCCAAGGTCTCATTTTTCACTAAATAACAATTGATTTCTCTATATTTAGTTCTCTAGCAAAAGATTGGATTAAAAGCAACACATAGAGCCTTTGGATATTACAAATCAAATTCATCATTGGCATGCCCAAACTTTAATAGATAAAGTTACGGGTGTTTGTGTGTTGGGTTGGTTAGCATTTGAGTAAACCCATTATCCAACCCACCAAAATACTATCAATGTTGGGTTTCTGCATTTTTTATGTTAAAGCCAATCCAATCCAACCACTCATGAGTGACTTGGATTGGGTTTGTCAATTAGGTCAAGATTTAAAAAAAAAGTAATTTTTTTAAAGTATCAACCTAATTAAAAAATAACACAATCTTTACAAAATTTAATCCAAGACTTCAAGTAAAACAATAAGTCTAATCATAGCAAGTTTTGTCCATACTAATTTAAAACATGAAAAGAAAACATAAGACAATTTGTTCATTGCACAAGTATAAGTGCGGGTTTTGGTTTTGGTATTGGGTCATCCATACTAAATGCACGATCCAACCTGTGTAAGAGTGGGTTAGTTTGGATTGTGTCAAGTTTGACTCAATCATAAGTGAAACCCAACCAAATCTAATTGGGTTGAGTTCAGTCATAAGGTAAACCTGATCCAACGAACACTCATAATTAAAGTAATTGTCAAAGTCACATTAATCTCATGTCGTGGCTTCCACAACCCTATAATTAGTCTTTGCTCTAAATCTAGCAACTACATTTTGTTTGTTGTCTCTAACAAGTTGAAGTTTCCTCTGAGAAGAGCACAATAGCTTGAAGTGGATCTCTATTAAATGGAGATCATACCCAATTTGCACCACAACCTACATCCCAATGGAGCATCACATGTAGCATTCAAGAGTTGACTTACCATACTTACAATAAAGGTGATATATTATCTAGTTGTTGTAAAATAGTTTAAGCTTACGTATCAGGAAATAATATTTGCCAATGTCTTTTAGTTGTTCCTCCTACTTTGTGAGCAACTTGACATTGGATCCATGGGGTTTCACAAGGTTTGCAATCAAATCATTCTTATTTCCTAAAATGTCCAAAATATTTGTTTTGACTAAAACAAAGCCAATAGTAGTTTGGGTAACTTCAATACCCAAGTATTTGAGAGGATCTAAATCGTAGGTTTGAAATTGTTAGGTTAGATGATGATCTTTGAGACACAGATGATTGATGTGGGCATTTCCAGTGATAAAAATGTCGTCAACATAATCCACTATATAAATAAATGGGATTATTGTTAAAAAACTTGGGGTGGATTGGTTGGTTCTACTGGAAATTGGACTACTAACTAGTCTGGTAACATTACCAAGCTAGGCACAACCAACAAGGTCTCCCGTATGTTCACACTTCGGTAAGTCATGCATCCTACAAAGTTTGCATAAATTTGAATCTAAACCATACTTGAACACGTGAAATTTGAATATAAAATATTTTGAATTTTGTAAAAGTTTGGACTATAACCCAAGTCCTTGGGGTTTCTAAAAGTGGTGAGATCACCAAACATGTTGGGGCCCAAGTCACCACATGTAGATGTTTGGTATATGGAGTGTCAAATTTAGTTTATATACTAGATCTTATATATAAAACACGTATAATTACGTCAGTTTATGCAATTCAATCTTTGACCCATTGGTTCATCCAATGACCTTCGGACCCAGAATTTTGACTGGGTAAATGGTCAGTTATGATAACATTGCAAGTGATAAATGAAGAAATAATACAATGATCTGCTGCACCTAGTCATACCAAATTGAGTGCAAATTTACAACTAAGAGCTTTGAAAAATTAACAATGTTTATATCTATTCCTCATTAGAAACTAAGAAGTACAACGAGAGTAATTATTCATTAATGTGACAAAGCATTAGTAACGTATTGGAGAACTAACATGACTTAGACTCAAATATTAGAATGAACTAAGCAAAGAGAAGATAAACCTTGCTCATTGACTTTGTTGGGAGGTGCTTTAGATGTGTTTCCCAACTAATGACTCACTGGGGAAAACCCAAATTCCATATTGGCTAGGAATATATTATGAAAAAAAAGGGAATATAAGTCGGGGAAATTGTCACCTCACAGGACAGTTTTCAAGGAAGAGTTTAACCTAAATCCTAGCAGTAGGAAGTGGTTTTTTGTGACAGACTGACAACTTTAGTTTGAGAAATCATGTGAACTTAGGGCAAGTTATTTGGATAAGAGAGATTGGAAAAGATATTTTTTACTAGACACATGACCCAAAGTACCAGAATCTTGAATCCATTGGCCAAGAGTGGAACAACCACCCGATTACCTATGCAAAATCATAAGCAATTGCGGTGGAAGATTGCATTGTAGCTTTCAGCTTAATCCATTATACGTATTAGCAGTATCAATCAGCTTGGGAGAGGAATGAGGAGAAATGACATCGATAATATTAGCCATCTTGACATGCTTATGTGTGATCATAGAGTCAATAGAGATAGAGAAAGACGGAGTATTAGTGAGAGATGCAAGAACTGGCTGATAAAATTTGATTGCACATGGAGTCAACTTTAGGGGGACCTACTAAAGCAACAACTCTAAAAATTGGCTGCTATCGTCTTTGTGGGGTCTCTGGATTATGATTCAAATTCTGAAGTGAAACCACGGTGTTTTGTGATTCCATGTTATCTTTCTTCAAATTAACAAGACTGCAATTGATAGTGTAGAGACAGTTGACATCATTAGTGTATGCTTAAATTCTTTGTTTCAAACCTCAGCGTGTGTCTTGAAGGCATGGAACTGAATCCAAATATCAAAAGAATGTCATCCATGTTGGGATGTTCTTAAAAGTTTTGTACAGCTGATCAGATTGACTGTGCCTTGAAGCAAAGTTGGACACTAGGGAGTCCCTGGTGTCATGATTTATTTATGCAGTGAGTTTTTTATAGGAATGACACGGACATTTGTTAAACTAACAATATGATGAGGAATTGGATTTGGAGACATCTGACATGCTATGTTGGGACTGGGGAAAGCCAATTGGACTCAACAAATATGGGGAGATTGAGAGGCGTGGATGGGTAGGTGTTGCTAGAAAATAGGCTCACATGTAGATGGTGGATTTATAGAGTTTAAGAAAATGAAAGTTGTATTCAACTGTCAAAGTGTACAAGATACAAACACTTTCAATCCTATTTATATTGTCATGACTAAGTCAGTTAAAATCAATGTTTCCAAACTTGAGGGGATGTCATAGTTTGAGAATAAAAAAGATCAACAGTCAACAATGTTCTTCCTAGCATGCAAAATTGCATGTGCAGAAAAAAACAAAACTAATTAGTTGGCCCAAAGAGAACAATACCTAACAACAAAACAAATGAAGAACAGAAAATAAATGGCCCAAACTGAACAACACCCAAACAAGCCATGATACAAAAACAACTTCAATGTACCAAGCAGCTGCCTAACAACACATACCAAACAATACCAAGCAAAGAACAACAACCAATTTCTGTGAGTGCAATACTCCGTTTGAAATGTATTGGGTCTGTCAGTGTTGTTTCAGTTATACAATTGTTATTTCTCTTACAGCAGTGGTTTCTCTTAGACTGTTGATTACTGTAACTGTTCTGTTGGACAGTTACAACTAACTTGTTACTGAGTTCTGCATATATTCTGCTGTTAACAGAGTCTCATTCATTTTGAATCTTTTACCCTTTTCATAATAATAAATCAGTGTATGAGTTTTCTATTAATTTCCAAACATGTGCCAGGCAAAGAACACTGCAAGCCGGGAAGATCTATGAAATCTGACTGCAACAACGTAATAGAGAATGTGTCTGTTGACAGCATTCAGTGATAGCTATGTCTTGGATACCAATGCCAAGAGCAGACTGCAAAGAGTAAGTGTCTTAATTCGTTGCAGTGGAGAGGAAGAAACCAGTGTTTTTTGGACACTTCGCTAGGCTTTTAGTATATTTTGAAAATTTGTTGATCTACTAAAAGTTGCAATCAGCCTACTATGATCCAGCATGTGAGTTAGCACATTGTCCCCCCTCCCTCTCTCAATAGAAATTTGTTGGATGGATATTGTTTATGACTGTTTTACAGTGATTGCTATAACTGACAAGGATAAATACTAATGCATTTTTGTATATTCGGATAAACTAAACAGAAAACCAAAGAATTTTATTATTGCTGAAAGCAATGAATTATACATATTTGTAGAAGAGGCTCTGAATAGACTCTTTGCGAAGTAAACACTGTATAGTGCTGACTCAATACTATAAGAGTTTGTAACTTGTAGAAAGATCACCAATTACATGCTCTACAGTAATACTGTAAGCTTTCCAGGCTTGGACTATTAACAGATACAAAGAAAGGGCATTCCGTTAGAAGCTTCTCCTTACCCAAGCTCAAGTTGGTGAGAAACTACCGGTGGAGACATATTGACCTTGGACTGCTTAAATGGGATCAGATAAGAGATTAGAACCTTGCTTAGACCTTGTAACAAAAGGTCCTTAGCGTCGTAATATAAATGCTTTAGCTTCGATCATGTTTGTCTTAGATAGTAGGTCCTTAATACACATGCTTTGAGTAATAATGAGAGCCACCAAAACATAATCCAGAGCTCCAAGCTGCTTAAGAGAGAAAGCGGAATGAAGCTAAGTGATAAGATGTTGAACCAAGGTAAAAAAAGGCTGCTAGTTATAAATTTTGTCATCAATGTACACCAAAAGATAGCAGGGGAAAAGTGTTGGCTGTAAATGAATAGTGAAATGATTGCATTTGCTGTCGTTGGAAACCAAATTTAATACATGTGGTTTTTAGGCACTAAAACCAAGTTGAAGGAACTTGGTTGAGCCTGTTGAATAGAGTGAAAACTATGTATGGGATTAATCTCCTATGTGTTGAATATACACATAGGGTATTATATTTACAATAGAAGAAATATGGACTAAGTCCAAAATACAAATAAGGAATAATAATAAACTAAATAAAAGATACAAGATAAATATAAGATATCTATCTAAGATATTTAATAATGTAATATATCTAACACTCTCCCTCAAGTTGGTGCATACAAATTGTATGTATCAAACTTGTTATTAATATAATCAATAAAGACTTAGTGAAAATATTCACTTCTGCACTCGAATGACATCAAATTATTAATGATTTGCGAAGACGACATAGAAGACGGAATATCAACCCAGAAGACTCCTTCTGAGCAACAAATTTTGGAGGTTGCTTCATATAAATTTCTTCTTATAAATAGCCGTTAAGGAATGCATTGTTGACATCCGGTAGATAAAGAGGTCATTGTTGAAGAACCACCACAACTTTAAATAAACTAACAAAAGCCATATTTGTCACGGGAGAAAAGCATATATGGATAGGTCAAACACACCGATGACAACAGAAGAGAGGTCAAAAGAGACAACAGCGGAAGAAGTCATAGACGATCACGATAGAGAAAAACCCTAAAAATTCAAGATTCTCCAATCAAGGAACTAAGCACAGATCTTGAAGGATGAGAAAGAGGTGACCTCAGCGCTTTGAATCATTGTCCGAAATGAGATGGGATGTGTCGCCACGCTCCATGGAAAAAGGACTAAATTGACAACTTCGAGAGGCTTGTGAGAGCGTGTAAGATCTTCGATGAATGTGTCGTTGACAACACGGTGGTTGCTTGGCCAAGACAATCAAAACCGTGTGGTCGTTGGTCGAAACTGGAACTCTGACAAAGTGATGGTGGTAGTAGCTCCGGTAGAGGCAACGAAAAGTTTTTCCTAAAAGAACTTGGCACTGGATACCATGTTGAATATAGTGAAAATTATATGTGGGATTAATCTCCCTTGTGTTGAATATACACATAGGATAGTATATTTGTAATAGAAGAATTATGGACTGAGCCCAAAATGCAAATAAAGAATAATAACAAATTAACTGGAAGATAAAAGGTAAAGATAAGATATCTAAGATATCTAATAATATAATAAATCTAAAAGAGCCCATAAATAGCATTATGCAATGTACTAGCCAAAGACGTGTGAGGAGCTTCCTTTATGTCTTATAAGCCTCTTCAAGAAAGCCATTAAAAACATTGATCACTTCAAATTGATGAAGCGATCACTTGGTAGTGACTATAAATAAAATAAATTGTGAACAGTAATATGCTTTATTACTGGAGAAAAGGTTTGATTAATGTCAATTCCCTGCTGTTGAGACCATTTGTTTATAGAACCATAAGCATTTTCCTTTATGTTGAAAACCCATACTCAGCTAATAGGAACTCTTTTAGCAGAAAAAGGAATCGGTGTGCTTTAATAATCTATTAGATTTACCAAGAGTTTGAGAAAATGGAAATAAAAATCCTATGTCCATATGCGATGTGACAAGTGATTATAAGATAAATTGTCTAAAATTAGTTTATTTTGTATCATTATAAAAAAGCATTTGAAGTTATTTGTAATAGTTATTTTATATTTGAATTGATCAGTTGTTGGAGATAAAATAGGAAAACAACTTAGCTAGAAAATAATCTGTTAGGTTTTAATCATAATAGGCTTGAGTATTTGAAAACAAAATCCATTAGAATCTTATTTTCACTAATGTTACCAAACAAGAGAGTACAGTTAAAAAAAGTTTATGGGAACAAAACCTCTAAATATAGTTCAATCCAAACATACTCCATAGTTTATAGGATTCAATGTATGATAAAATTATATCTGTTATACGTGATGCTGCTAAAATTAAGTTTATACTTTATCAATCGAAATTCATACTTATGTGTACATGTGGCACATGGGTATCTACACTCCAGCTCGGAACTTTTGCCAAATATCCAATAAAGTTTGTTGTTCATTATTAGACTGTTATCTCGTGCTACAGTAACTGAGTCTTTATTTTTCCTGTATTCAGTTTTTACATTTTACATAAACAATCAATCGTACTTTAGAATGAAATTTGTTGGACTTACGCATAAGCTGGTGAAGCTTGTATCAAAATGCATGCACACCTTATCTATGCATCTAAAATGTTTTACAAGCAAAGAAATCTTAAGCATTTATTCTATACCTAGCCATTCAAATGTGAATAGTGCAGTTGCTTTAACCATTTTTATGCTCGAGTGCCATCTGTTATCGTTCTGATTTCTGAGTTTTATTGGTCAACTTCTACAATTCACCTTTCAAAAAATGAGCATCCTTGCACCATTTCTGTAGTAATGCCTAACATGTAGATACTTAAACCTTCAAGGTAGCAGCATCTTAAATTTGTATTTGAGCATATTAATATCGTGAGCTGACAAAGTAAAAGAGTCGATGGCCAACTTTGTAACAAATGGTTGAACAAGTGCATAGAAGTTGAATCTTTTATAGTTTTAATCAACCAAATAAAACAAAAAATGATAGATAGTATCCCTAGCGACAGGTTTATATTGTTGATCATTTGGTGTTACTGACTGACCTTGAAATGAAGCACGTCACATGTATTCTCCTCAGACAAAATTTAGCTATAAAATGATAGATTTCTGATTACATTTTCTGGCCTTACGTGAATGAACACAGAATAAACCTTGCGTCAGTAAATTAAGATTTTCTCTTGGAATATAGTATGTGCTTTAACAGAACCTTAACAAATCGACATGGTGATAGAAGAGACTTCATTTTCCTGGCCAAACCCTGTTCCGGCCTTTTCTTGTTTGTATTCTTTCTTGCTTTGTTATGTTAATGATATGTCATATTGCTGCCTGTTTTACCGCATGACATCTCACTACTACTATGGGTTGCTTGTAACGAGCTTGAGGAACTGGGTGAATTTGTGATCAAAATCTGATTTGTTTGGATGGCGAGTTCTTGTGGCCGAAGTTGACCAATGGAAATAAGCTTGTCAGCTGGAGTGATCTTGATTGAATGGCAGCAGAATTCAAGTTTGCTATAGTGCTTGCAAATTCAAATTCGGGGTCATGCTTGCTGACCACGTAGTGTCAGCCCGGTTAGGAGAAGGGGGCTTTGGTTGATGGTCTTGAATAGAAGAAACAAGGCCACAAAAAGAGATCGAGTCCAATGAATATGCAATGCTATCATACGCAACATTGGAGGTGACCTTGTTTCCTTCCATTGATTTGTAACCTAGACGGCTATGTTGGATGAAACCTTGTATATTTATGCAGAAACTCGCCAGACTTTGGGACCTCACTTTAATTCAGTTGGAATGTGGTATGCCGGGTCGAAATTGTTATTGGTATTGGCGTTGGGGATACGCCAATACGCATATTTAATTTTAGGGGTATTTCCTGAGAAGTTAACATGTTGGATCAAGAAAGAATGATAAATCATAATTGGTGAACATAGATAACGTTACACAGGGGGCATGATCTGTACATTATCTTTTATCAACATTCTTTGATGCAATACGTTGCTAATTGAACTTAAGTTTGTGTATGAAGTTTGTCATCTTTAGTTCGAGGTTTGTAACATCTTCCAGTTGGCCCGTATAGATGGCAGGTGTTGGATACATTGAGGAGTCTGAATTGCCTATATTGGTGGATATTTCCAAGATATAGTGTGTGGCAAGTATCGGACAAGTGCTTTCTTACTGCTTCTTTGCTGTGGAATCATAGTTAATACATTTCTCTGTCGTTTTCTAATCTGGTTAGTATGTTACATTACCGACGTGCGACGGTTGGCATTGGACACTAGTCCAAGTTATTGAATTGATTTGGTCATTTTCATTTGGTAACAAGTAGAAGCACAAGTAAAACTGGGCGACCCTTGGATTAGGAAAGAATCCAAGTTTTGCAATTATGCATGTCTTCAATAATCGGATAGAAGTACACTGATGTTTTAGGAGCTTGAATGGTAAAGAGGTATAATGAGGATTACTACGTCGCTAGTGCCGGAGTATCCGAGTATGGTACTATTAACACAACTAACGGAGGAAAAGGTGAATTCAGATTACTATTATTGGGTTTTCACATGATAAAAATATGAATTTTCTACTTGTATTGTATAACTTGTGGACTTGAAATATCAAAGCTTAGTCAACCCTCAATTTAAAATGTTTTTATTTTTCTTCTAAATTATATTTGTAATAACTCTTAAGTACTTCCAGTATCCAAATAGATCCTTTATGTGGCCCAAAGACTAATTTATTTGCATTGCACAAACGGCTGTTGATGCCGAGGCGACTGATTATGCTATCCAAATAGTCTGTTTGTGTTATTCTAATTGGGTTCATTGTTGAAATATTTCTTTGTTGGAATAAACTAGAAGTGTGCCTTTTTCTTTCAGCATCTCCGTAAAGATTTTGGAACCTCAAACTCATTTCGAAATGGACTTTGTTGAATGTATATTTACATTTCGGAAAAGTACATTCAAGAATAAATGAGAAATGTAAGAAATGTTCAATAATGTTGTAAGAAAGACGAAGAAACATCACTGAAGGTGTTGGTGATGACGTATTGCTTTAAAAAAATAAAAATAAATGGTGGTTCGAAGAAATATTTGTTTGGCTGTAATTTTAAAGCGTGTAACGCAAGTCAACCTAATCAATTAGAGGCTTTATTTTGACGTATAAAACGTGTAAACATGGAAAATTACCACTGCCTTTTTTAATGTTTAGAGAATGGACCAAAACAAACACTTAGATTGTATTTTTGTCATATTCGCTGTTTCGTTAGCTTCACTGAGCCTATGCCTCCAAAATGAGCAAGTTAATGAATCTTCACCTTAAGGGATAGTATCTTGTGTACAGAGTAAAATATCATCTTCCAATATCTATTAATGAAATTGATGGCTTCCAGAGAGTCAGTTTACATAATGTTTTTTGGTGAAGGAAACATCTTGATCGTAATTCTTATAGCTGTGATAAAAAATTCTCTAAATTTGACTTATATTATGATGGTCTTAATGTATTTCAAACATTTGTGAAGAACCAACTAATTATTTCCAAGACAAAAAAAAAAGTGAAGAAAAATGACAATTATGTATTTTGTACTTCACAGTATATTTTTAAATTATATAGTTGAAATCATGTATTTCAAATATATGGTTCAAAATTGATTTTTAAATTTTACAATTAAAATATTTAAAAATAAATTTATGCTAGGCTTTTGACATTTTAATTATGTTGACTTATCAATTATTTATCATGAAAATTTATGAAAATAAAAAAGGAAACATAAAAGAATATAAAGATATTTTGAACTTCTTTTGCCATATTTATAGTATAGAGGTATATGTCTCGTGTTAGGTCATAAGTTACAAATTTTATAATCGAAAATTTAATGTTCAAACTCTCCATTTGTAAATCAAAGTTTAATCTATGTTCAAAATTAAGCCTTACATTCACTGGAGTGGATTCATGGAAATAACTAAAAAATTGTGAAGAAAAACGTCAAAAGAGATTAAACATCATTAGAAAACTTAAAAACTGTACTTTGCCTCTTCTTCTATTTTCAATAGTAAGTTAAGTAAATCGTATCAGCCACTCATCCCACATCTTGTTTTCTGACTTAAATTTTAAAACCCAAAATAAAATAAAAAATTATAAATATCCCAAACGAAGCTTAAAATGTTACAGCATAAATTTATAGGCTAATTTTAATTAGTCACGGATTAAAAATTAGTATATTTTTTCTTTTTCTGATATAAAAACGTTTTTCTTGTTTGATTTTATTTAGGACATACACATAAAAATATCATTCGACAACTGACTATATTAATATTTCAATACCACTTTTACATTTTTAACTTAAAATATTAATATATTATTATATCATGAAAATGAAATTGTAAAGTGATTTATTTTTCAAAATATGTCAGTATAAATTTATCTGTATTTATTACCGTACCAATAATAAAGAACTTTAGTTGTGAGTCTTTTATTGTTAAAATTAATGTAATTTATAGCCATCAAGAACATAATTTTTCAAATGTGATCATACGTTTTTAAAAAAAATGAAAATTTCAATTAAATTTTTGTAGCTTTTGTTTCAAGTGTAACACTATACCTTATTTTTTTTAATTTGATAAATATCATGCATTATTTATTTACCGTGGGAAAACAAACAAACTCTCCGAAATCTAGATGATTCCAGTGTAGTATTTATCCAGAGCCATGCCCCAACATCACATGACCACTGCATGATTAATGTTGTTCCAGTAAAAGAATACATATATATAGATAGATTATAGGAATCATGAAGGAATGGGGCCCACCACGAATTAAAGTCCTTATCCCATCACCACGTACCCCACATTATCTCAGAATAGGACAAGCCACAGTGCTAAATATATACTTCAATTTTCATCTCCCACAGTTTTACCAAGTCTTCATCCTTATCCACTTTTGTCTCACTCTTTCCACCTCATGTTTTTACTACATCCACTCCCCATCATCACATCCTAACCAAAATAACTTACACTTGGATGCACCAGAACATTCCCTCCCATTTTGGACATAGATATTTTATGTCTAGACATCATCACCCTCTATATATACACTCTCCACAACCACTTTAACATCCCCCATTACTCACTTTTCCTCCATCAACTCTTCCAACATGGTTCTGCTAGAGAAGCTCTGGGATGATGTTGTCGCCGGCCCTCAACCCGACCGTGGCCTTGGCAAGCTCAGAAAACTCACCACCCTAAAAACTGGTGCACCCTTTGTTACATCCATCATTCTGCTATAGTCAAGAACAATCCTTAACTATAATATAAAATTACATGTTTTAGATGTTCCACTTTTAACGTTTCTCAAACTCATGGATGTTGTAGATGAAGGAGAAAGTAGCAAGTTGCAGAAGAGCTTGTCCATGCCGACATCTCCGACAACCCCTTTGACTCCGTCCACACCTACGACACCGGGATCGGGGCGTAAATCTGACAACGTTTGGAGGAGCGTGTTCCATCCTGGGAGCAACTCTGCCACCAAGACCATCGGTGCTCAGATGTTTGACAAACCTCTTCCCAACACTCCCACTGTCTACGATTGGTATATATATATAAATATACATATATACTCTCTTTCTTTCTTCTTTACAATAAAGTTTGTACTCCAGATCTTGTATTCTTATACCTTGTTATTGTTTCTACGTTCTCTTTATCATATCAACCTTGCATGCATTCAAATATATATTGCATATAATTGTTATGCCAAAAGATTAGTCATGTTTTCTCTTTTTAACCTAATTTTTCCAAAAAAAAATTCTGTTAAATGAATTAGATCTAACTCTTACTTATCACTTGACAACAGTTCTTTTTTTTTTTTTAATAAATAGTGCGGTTTATCTTTGCTAATATTTACAGGTTTGGATCATTATTATGTCTTGGGTACTGTTACGTACTTGTTTTTGCTTATGGGATGCGTTTTATTGAGTACCCACGATTGGGGTGATGTAGACCGTTTGATCTTTTGAGAAATCAACGGCTGAGCTGAAATGACATAAATCAAACGGTTATTTTTGTAAAGGTTGTGTGCTGAGATGAAAGTGGTTGTATTTGATTGCAGGCTGTACAGTGGAGAGACCAGGAGCAGGCACCGCTGAGGCGTGAAGGAGGCGCGTGGGTTGCATGTAAATATTGTCGTTTTTCGTGGATCGCATGCCACGTTTGCAGCTACTATCATTACGTGTCGAGAATTTATTGGTCTGTTACTAACTAAAATGTTACCGGTGTGTTTGGTTTTCGTGAGCAAGTTAATGTAAAATGCTAAATAACTAGCATGTTTTGTTTTGTTTGATCTTTAAGTTTTGTTAATTAGCCACATATGCCTTGAACTTTGGCATCTGGTTAATCTCTTTACCCCTTCTGTTAAGTATTAATATTAAATAAATTAAATTGTGTTAAAACAGTATGTTTTATAACTTTATAAGTTTGTGATATATTAATGGGTGATATTTGTTTTGGCTAAAGATAGAGATGAATATAATGTTTTCTGCTAATAACGCACCATTGATTTAAAAATGGTACGAAATTGATGGCTGTTTATTTAGTAATAATTGAAGATTTTGAGGTATGTAACAATGACAGAGATATCTTATCTGTAGTTTGAAGATCGAAAATTTAATATCGGGAAACCTTGACTTTTCTGTCTTGATATTTAACTTTTAGGAAAAAGAAAACAATAAATTAGATATCCTTTCCTTTTCATTTCAGCTTCTACACATTGATTTGTATTTTGGACAAACCTTTACCAAAGCTTATCCCTAGATTCTTTTTAAATTAAATAAAAATTAAAGAGAAAAAGTCGAAATTAATTTATTGCCCGTGTTGTTTTCTTCTTGCCTTTGTCTTACTTGTTCTTATCCAAACCAAAGGGGGCCTACCAGTAAAGCTTATCCTAGACTTCAGATACAAACATCAAATAGAAACAGAGTTGGTGCAATTAAAATTCATTGCCAAATAATTCGAAATATCGTTTTTTAATAAAATTATTTACTATTTGGGTCACATTTTGGGTGGGAGTATTAGAAAGTGAGTTTTAAGCCTAACTCAATTCTACAAAACCGGCTTGTAAGGTGATAGTAGAAATTGGGTGGTCCGATAACGGCCCGATAGCGGGTGGAATAGAAGAATAGAATGTCCACTTAGAACTCGCTAGGATAGGCTTTAACCATGGCTCTCATACCATATTAGAAAGTGGGTTTTAAGCCTCCCTTATGGTATCAGAGTCATGGTTAGTGTCTATCCTAGCGAGTTCTAAGTGGGCATTCTATTCTTCTATTTCACCCGCTATCGGGTCTTTTGTGGGGTTGAGTTAGAAAATGGGTTTTAAGCCTAATTCAACCCCACAAAACCGGCTTGTAAGGTGAGGTTTGCACCTCACTTATATATTATAATTTGGCCTTATCTCTAGTCGATGTGAAACTTCCAACAGGGAGATCTGTCAATGGCTGAAAACTGTTGATAGAAACTCGCAATTCAGTGAAACTATTTATTGTTTGGGCAGATATTATAGCATAGTTTTCTAACTGAACCTTAAATAACTTCACTTATTACTCTATGTATCTATTATTATTATTTAAACAGTGCTTAAGTGCTTTCCCAAGTTGGACATAGCAATATTAATATCATTATGCATCATGGTAAGTGCTAGAACCTCAACCCACTTTAATAAATTTTTTTATTGAGTTAATTATTTTACAAAATACTTTTACATAAAATAATTAAAATTCACAAATGTATATTTAATAATTCAATTTTTATGAAAAAATATTTTTAATTATTATTATTAAAAGTTTTGTTGAAAGATTTTGTAATATTTTGTGTAAACGAAATTTTATATTTAATTGATATTAATATAATTTAAAACTCTCTCATATTATTTAGATTGGAATTAAATAAATTATTATTTTTTAATTGAAAAAAATTATAATTAATTTAAGTAATGAGTTAATGGATTAATCCGTAATAATAGGTCGGATTGAGTTTAAAGCACTAATAGTGATCAAATTTATAAATAATGTATAAGTTTAGACTATTAGACTATGCTTGCTTTATTTGACTGATTTCTTTGAATGTGATCAGGTTTTCTTTAAATGTGATCAGGTGAAGACGTTTTATTTTAAAACTTGCAAATATAATGATGCAACATGTTCGTGTATACTTCAATTATTATTTATATAATTATATTTATATACTTTTTAAAGTTTAAAATAATATTAAAATATTTACTGTGTTCAATCAATCCCCCACACTGAATATATTCTATTCAAGTGATGACCTAAATTGACAATGGATTTTGTTTAATTTTGTACACACTTTTGTATATAACTCCATCTAGTGATATTTTTCTTCTCCCTCTCATTTATTCAATTTGCCCCTTTTTATTGCTCTTTTTCAGACTTGTCTTGTTAGTTTTTAGCTCAAATTTACATTTGGGGAAATTTTATTTTTTTATTTTTAAATATTTTTCATCTAGCTTAAAAATCAGATATTATAATTTCTTCAGAATAATTTGAAAAACTTACAAACTTTAAGTAGAATTTTACTAGTGTTAAAATTCACTAAAATTTTATTTATAAGACTTTTATTAACAAATTTGGTTTTAATTAATTTCACTTAAAAAATTGTAATACTGTTACCATAAAATAATATTTAGTATTTGTTTTTAAAACATGCAATATAAGAAACTTGATTTGTTTAAAGTGTTTTTTAATGCGTATACTTTTCAATGATGGTTTGTTTTCATGTTAACATCTGGGAGACTTACTAAACATTTACGAACATATAACAAAACAATAAAACAATCAATTTCGTTTAAATATAGTTTTTGTTGTGTATATTCTCTGCAAAAGAAGCAAATAATAAATTAAAAAAATAGAACTTCATTAAAATGGTATGAAACTCTTGTCATCATTGTACAATATATAAAATAAAATAGAATAATGGAGTACCCTTCACTTTTATTAAACTTTTCTACAACTACGATCAATCAACATTTGCTGGCGATGTCTCAAAATTTAAGCTTCTCTAATTTGTTCTTTGATTTTGTACCCTAAAAACATCAATAATACTTTTTTTTTATGCTACTCACAACAATGGTATAATTTCTACGCCCACTAACCTAGCTACAAAACCTGGTTTTTACACCACATCACGCTCTCCCCAACTAAAGTATACGACAAAGACATACCCCTACCAATTCTAAACTTGGAATTTGACTATTGTAATGTATGTACATACAGATAGTAATAGTACAATCGATCTTCTGGGTAAGAAAAAAATCGATGTGTCACCATTAAAATCATTTAAACATTTAATTAGTTTAAACAATTCAATAATAAGGTTTAAAAACATTGAATAGCAACGAGAGTGACTCTAATAAAAATTTATAAAAAAAATTATAAATATAAGTTAAAATTATGGTTATTAAGATTTTTATTACAATATTAAATATTCTATTGATTGAATACGAGTCCATTTATTACAATATTAAATATTGTTTTAGGAAAATAAGTTTTTTTAACATGTTTATATATATATATATATATATATATATATATATATATATATATATATATATATTTCAGTTGGTACATTTTAGTAATGTGTACCGAGTTTTAGTAGATAAAAATATCCTTATATAACATGAATTCTAAGTTTTAAGGTTAAGGGTATTTTAATAATTTTTATTCTCAAACCTAAAAGAAATAAGAAACTCCCAAACCTTGTTCACCTCCTCGTTTCTTTCAACCCTTTCTCTTTCATCTCTCTCTGGCTGTTAAAAATCTTACAAAAAATGATTTTATAATGAGTTTTCATTTTATAATTTTTGTATTATCTAATTTTATCCAATTTCACAAGCATAAAGGAATTGGTAGTTGACCTGGAAAAAAAATCAAAAATACTTGCTCTTAAACAATTTTTTACAAAAAAATGATTTTATAATGAGTTTTCATTTTATAATTTTTTTCTTATCTAATTTTATCTAATTTTCACAAGCATAATAACATCAAAAGAAATTAATAATTGGCCTAGAAAAAATCAGAAACACTCGTTGTTAAACAATTTCTTACAAAAAATGATTTTATAATGAATTTTCATTTTATAATTTTCATAAGCATAATTGCATCCGAAAGAATTGATAATTGGCTTGGAGGGTTTTTTTAGAGATGAAACATATGCAGATGATGAAATTAGAGAGGTTAGTGAAGATGGTGAAATTGAAGAGATCTTGAATAAATCTTTGTCTGAAGGTGAATATGTCAATGACTCAACTCTTTACAAAGGCAAATTGTCTAACAGCAAATGTTTCTGCTTTTTCAAGTGGGACTAAGAGAGAGTTGGAGTGTGAGAGATGAAAGAGAAAGGGTTGAGAGGAATGAGAGAGGTGAGCAAAAGTTTTGGGTTTTTTTTAGTTTTGAGAATGAAAATTATTAAAATATCCTTAACCTTAAATCTTAGAATTCATGATATATAAGGGTATTTTTGTATACTAAAATCCGGTACACATTGCTAATATATATATATATATATATATATACACACACTTAATTAGTATTTCTTTTTCTATAAGTATATTTATGATTCGCTTGATCTTTATATTATTTTTCATTCAATTAAATATTAATTATTTAAATAGAATTTTAATTTGATTTTTTGTTAAATTGGTGTTAAAATAGTTTTAAAATGTCAACTTATATTATTTTCTGCCTTCTCCACCTCTTAGCATTCCCCCTCTACCTTCTTTTTTCATTTCCCACCACATTGAAGAATTTACTTCAAAAAAATTGCAAACTTTTTAATGTATGAATGAAGAAAGTGGTGGGAGGAAGGAAGAGGAAATTGAAAAAAAAAGGAAGGAAAAGAAAATTGAAAAAAGGTGGAAGGGAAAAAAAAATTAAAAGCTATAAACTACAAAATGATTAAGATTTATGACACTCCTAATATATTTATATCAATTTAAAGTAAATATCAAATTAATTATATTTAAAGAATGTTGAATCTCAAATATATATATATTTTGCGTGAAGCTTATGAAAGGGTAAAATCCGATGTTAATCAAATAGTTGAAAGCTTATGAACAAATTTAAAAATAAAACTATTTTCTTTTTACTTATTTTAACAGGATCAATTATTGACAATCTTTAAAAGAATGTAATTTATAATAGATAAAAATTAAGAAAAATATTCTATTACTAAATAAATTCACTTAAAATCTAAAGCAATAGTTATACAATAGGAACAATAAACCCAAAGCAGGATATGTAGCTTGAACTTCAAATTGAAGGCTTTCATCTTCGTACTCACTCTTCCAAATGGTTCCATTAGAAACCGTTAGCTGTGCTAGGAATTTCGCAGTCATGGTCAGAGTTCGCGGTCCCGTGAGTTTCTCTTTTCCTATCTTCTCAAACGCGCCGCCCTTTACTCTATTATCACCGCTCACTCAGCTTGCAATTAACTTTTCAGGACCCAAAAGGGTTGAAGATGAGAAAACACGCTTTTCATCAATACCGGTTTCTAACCCCACCCGTGATCTTGTTTTTGTTTTTGTTTATTAGAAGTTTCGTTTTTTTGTGAACTTATGGTGGCGGGTTTTGGTTTTCTCCTTCTGGGTATGCGCAGTTCTGGTGAAACAACTCTTTCAGCTTCGGGGATGCTTGTACCAGATACCCTCTATGATGCTCAAGTAGCTACCCGTCTCTATGGTGGTAACTGCGAGGACAGGGTTTTTGTTGTGACAGTTGCCTCGGTTGTTGAACCTTTTCTGTCCCCTCAACATAGAGAAAATATTCCTCAGGTTGGTGTCCGTAGATATTATAATTAATTAAGATGAAAAGGTTAACGCAACATCAATTTTAGCCGCAACGTCGAAGTGTTTGGGTTGTTAATATGGTCGTCATAGTCTACAATTTCTTGCATTATCTGTGAAAACTGCCACTGCAACATCAAATTAAAATCATTTATTTGTTTTTTTATATTTTCTAAAGTTGCTTTGTGCGTGTGTATTTTAAATTGTGTAAGTTGTGCTTTTCAGGGCAGGCCAGACTTGATTTCTGGTGTTCGGATTGATGTTATGACCGAGAACACAAATGGACATTCCAATCAGGGAACACCTTGCTGGCTTATAGCGCAGCTTTTGTCATTAGTAAGCATTTTGAACAATTTAGTTCCTTA
Organism: Vigna umbellata; assembly: GCF_029865625.1. Taxonomy (NCBI): domain Eukaryota; kingdom Viridiplantae; phylum Streptophyta; class Magnoliopsida; order Fabales; family Fabaceae; genus Vigna; species Vigna umbellata. The sequence goes on from NC_142169.1 coordinate 68,256,974, forward strand.
TTGTGCTATATTCTAAATAGTCAATGATCTGTTGCCCCGTGTGTTTTTTGAGAAACAACAATGTTAGGATTCATGTGGTGTGACTTCTATACCATCGTTTATTTAAATTTAAATTTAAATTTGTATTATTTGTTTCTCAATAAGCTACGATTTTTTTCTTTTATAATTAACCGCTATTTTCTAGTTCAATGCTCATTAGATTTCTGCACCATGCAGGTTGATATTCCTACTTCATCTGATTGTCTCCAATCACTTATCGAAGCATCTTTGGGTTTACCAGAGTTTGAATGGGAAGTTGGTTGGTCTTTGGCATCTTACAATAATGATTCTCAACGTTCTAGAGATGTTTTTCAAACTCAGGTTAGTTTGTTCTTAAAAAGTTTCCTTTTACCTGTTGTGATGAATTACTTTACCTTAAAAAGTTTGTACTTGTACACGAAGAGATGTCACTGTTGAGTACTGAAACTGGAAGTATCTTACCAATTTGAAATGCCTTAAGTGCATTTCTGCATTCATCAATTACATATGATGTGACTTGTATGTCACAGTTTGTATTATATTTGCTTAAAAAAGGCAGTTAAACTCAGGATTGGATTATTGTAGTGCATGTATGTATGTTGCTTCTGGGAGCAAACAATCAATTTAAAAAACCCTGGAAATTTTTTCTTGCTGGTCTGTATGCCTGAAGGTACTGTAATTTGAATTTTTATTCTAGGCATGAGATCAAAGAATGTAATAATATAGTAATAAAATGAGAGTTGACTGAATTTTATTGAATCCATGCCAAGACTTTGGGTATTTACTGAATTTCATTGACATTTATCTTCTGAGTTTTGTAATGTCATTTAAAGTGTCTAACAAACACTATTTCCCCTTTATCTTTGTATGGTCAAATTTTAGCTTTTTTTCAAAAGATAAAACAGGAAAAGAAGGAGCCCATGTACATTTGAATCCAATCACTACTCAAGCTCTCTAACTTCTATAGTTTTGGCATGCATGCAATTTTTTCCTCTGTTTTCCTCCTTCATATCTCCTTTAAATACCTGCTAGTCTGCTACGTTGTGTGGAACTAAATGTTATGTGGAGAAAGTCACCAAGAGAATTCACTCAATATGACGAAGGAGAATGATGCATTGGGTGAGCGAACATAGTAGCCAAGACAGGATTAGGAATAAACGGATAAATACATTATGGAGAACGTTGGGGTAGCACTTACTGTAAAAAAGATGGTAGAAACTGGTCTTCTCAGGTTTGTGGATGTGTGGAGACGGGAGCCTTGTAGAGAGAGTAAATCAGTTGAACGGAAACTCAATTGCTGGAGGAAAATTAAAAGCAGATAGTAAGAAAAATTTAGAGGCCAGTGATTTCTTTATATACTTAATTTGTGATAGAATATTCATGTAGTTGGTATCATATAACAGAAAAAGACTCTGGGTAAAGGTTAGAAAGCTATGCATTGATAAATATGTTTAATATCCATTATATGTTTATGGTTGAATATAAGCATTACCTCTGTATTAGATACACTTGTATTTTGGATTTACCTTTGACAAAAGTATGTATTATTATGTAAATGTCTTGGTTCATTGTTTGTAAATAGTAGAAAAATTGTCTTGTATTTATTACATTTATAAATTAAACAGTTTTATGGTATATGTGTAGTCGAAACACATTTTCAGCATATGCTTATCTTTTCTATCTATATGTTTTTCTCAACACATTATCATTCCTTCTATGACGTAGTAGTCTACTGGAGGGATCCCTTTTGGCTTCATTCTAAGTGAGAGTTGAATAGACTGCACAAGGTAAAATGAGGCTTTGCTTTGGGGTAAAAGAAACTAAAGCATGCAAAGAGCAGTGATTAGCGCTCTAGTTTTTATATTCAATTTCTTTTAGTATGCTGTAGTTTTTATATTCAGTACTTTAGTTTATGTTAAAACAGTTTCATGTGGTGGTTTAATTTGATCTTTCTTTGTCAGCCTTGTTTTTGGATGCCTTTCTTTTTTCTTTTGGGAATTTAGAGCTTTGATTTCCTTGCATGATAACTTGTGTGATCTTGAGAAAATCCCTACAAATTTAATTGTTGAGATGTATGGATGTGGTTGCAATATGATTAATTCTTGATCCTGTTTAATTATGACCCAGAGGATTGAATATTTGAGTGCGATGAGAATGCATAGAGATCAAGTGAGAAAGTTGTTGTTGCTATGAATTTGATTTTTGCATGATTCTTATAAATGCGTACACACACTTGGTTGGATATGAGAAAGGCGTTTGTTGTTTTGTGAAATAAAGCTACTTGACCAAATGACCACCCCTCCCCTAATGCACAACATTGAATCCTTTGTGAACCCTTTGAGCCTTGTAAATTATCTTGACCCCTAAGTTTTGTGAAAGAAAACTTTACCTTGTCTCACACCCTAGAAGATGAGATCAAGAAATATGTTGAGAAGGGTACGAGTTGGCATTTAGTTTGTAGGAAAACACAAATGTTTGAGAGAATAAGAGTGATTTAAATGAGAATAATACATACATACATATATATATATACATACATACATACATATATATATATACATACATACATACATACATACATATATATATATATATATACATACATACATACATATATATATATACATACATACATACATATATATATATATATATATATATATATATATATATATATATATATATACATACATATAATATATATGTATGTATAGATATAGAGAAAGAGAGATTGTAAACTTGTTAACTCTTTGACAAGCGTACCAAATCAAGTAATATAGATTGTAAGTTCAAGTATTGTTTTACAAGGGATTTGTGTTTGTTTAGATAATTATGATTACTTACTAATTTAGACAATGAATATAAACATTGATTGATTCAAATAAGTTGCAAACATATAAAGTTACTAAATATAAAAGTTATAAAATGTACAGGTAAAGACTCATCGGGGTTGAACATCATGACCCAAACTCTATGCACTCATCCACACAGTATATCTCTAACATATTCAAGCATTCACATCACAAGTATACAAGCCCTAATCTCTTAGAGACAAGTTCTAAATCTTTATGTGAAAATACTAATCCCTTAAATGTTCAAACACAAGATTTGTATTAAGAAAAGACGTCTAGAATGACCAAGAGCTTTGGTCTATGTCTAGAACCAAGCGTCTTGGTTGTTCTATCCATGTCTAGGTTCCAACGCATTTTCCAATGATTAGACACCATCAAAATAGCATAGATATTTCATCATGCAAGTGAATAAAAAGGATATAACACAAGAAATATGAAAGATATTCTATTACATAGAAAGAACTACAAAGAGTTTAGGTACATTACATCCAATCCCAATTAAATGAAATTTAGCTACTCCTATACATCTAGAACTACAAAGTTGTTGAGCCCTAGAAATGCCTTAACTCGTGTCTTGAGCTTCTGGTTCGTTTCCACGTCAAAAACTAAACTTTTCTTTCACTCTTGACACTTTAAATCATTCACCAAAAGGTGTTTTCTCGGTGGACCAGAATATCCTCTCGCTGGGAGAGAGGTAGCTTTTCTGACATGTTAGCTTGTCAACTTGCCGGGCTTCTTGGCTGGGCTAGTGCTGCCAAGATCTTGTTGGGAGAGTGTTGGTGACTCGCTAGGCGGGTTGCTTCTGACATCATCTCTTTAATCTTCTCCAATCCTCCATTTTCCTGCAAAATAAACCAAAAATAGGTAATTATCTCTATCTATGAAAACTATATACAAGTCTTGCATCTTTTCATAGAATTCAACATAAAATAAAGAACAACAAGACAAATAAGGAGTTCTAATAAGTGTGAATAATAAGTAATTATTACACTTATCATAGCTATGTTTGTAATAAAATTTATTGGTACAACTGCAAAATATCAAATTGTTCATTTGTAAAAGGATGTACAACTCATCTTAAATTGATCCTTGTAAACTTTTAACCTGCTACTTTTTAGAGTATCATTCTTCTTCTTGACTGTGTAAATCGCCTTTGGAATAACATCTCCGGGATCATGAAATGTAGAAGCAAACATAATATTTTCAGATGAAGAATGACGAATTTTTAATGATATTACAGGAGAGATTGGTCACGGGAGGATCTGGCAGTGCAAGTCTTGTATACAAATCACTTACTAGAATGGCAATTTTGAGTGTTTCTTTATCTTTCAGGGTATCTTTCACTTTTATTTATCTTTTTTTTTTCTCTAGTTGAAATCGTTATACTAACTATTATTGTAACATACTAATTACATCTGAAATTATTTTTCTGTTTGTATTCTTTGTTGGTGATTTTATCAGGATTTGCTGGATACAAAGTTATCTGCCATGAATAAAAGGGGTGATTTTCTTCTGGCAGTTGGGTCTCCTTTTGGAGTCCTGTCACCTATGCACTTTTTTAACAGGTATATGTGTGTGTGTATTTGTTTCAATAAAAGAAAAAAAAATCTGGATGTTACTTCAAAAATGGTTAAACTTTTCTTGCTTGTTCGTTGTCACTTTATGTTGTGCTGTTTTTTATTTTTTGAGCTGTTGGGATTGCCTATGCGTTGATTTGTATAAGCAGTTATTGGGCCTGTTACTGTAGTCACTGCAGTGAATTGGATGGCAATGTTTGGGAATTTGGTGTCATTCAATCCTTTGACATGGTATGGTTAATTGCTTGAATCAGCATCTCTGTAGGATGCATTGCAAACAGCTATCCTTCCCATTCATCTGATGGATCATTGCTGATGGCTGACATACGGTGTCTTCCTGGTGTGAGCCATTTCTCTGTTGCATAATCCATTGGTCATTTATGGAAGTGGTTCTGGCTCAATTTTGATACTCTATCTACCAGGAATGGAAGGCGGTCCAGTTTTCAGTAAGCATGCATGTCTTACTGGTATCCTGCTCAGACCATTGAGACAGAAGACATATGGGGCGGAAATCCAGGTACCTTGATTACATTCTCCTTATTTGACATTATTTTAGCCCATTCCAATTTAACACATCATGCAAAACTCTAGTATTCGGTAACAGCTGGTGGTTCCATGGGAGGCCATTGTGAGTGCTTCTAGTGGTTTGCTGCGCAATAGGCCTGAGAATACAGAGAAAGCGTTATGTAATCAGGGGGGTGACCTTTATGCTGCGGGAACTGGGTCTTTTTCTGACACTGACAAATTGGATGTATGCTCTAGGATTAAACGTGAGCATTTATATTTTGGTAGTTCCTCACCATTACCAATTGAGAAGGCAATGCCTTCTGTCTGTCTTGTTACTATTGGGGATGGAGTATGGGCATCTGGTGTTTTACTTAACTCTCAAGGTCTCATACTTACAAATGCTCATCTATTGGAACCATGGAGATTTGGGAAAGAACATGTAAGCGGTAGAGGATATGGGACCAATTCAGAAAAATCTTCTTCCACGTCCGAGGGAACTGCCTATCTTGGTAACAGAGTTGAAAGCAATCAAGTTAGTCAAACTTCACAGTTAAAGATGCCAATTATTTATCCTTTCACTGCCAATGAGCAGGGGGGATATAAGTTGTTGAATCCAACTTATGACAACCGTAGAAACATACGTGTACGCCTTGATCATATCAAACCTTGGATTTGGTGTGATGCAAAAGTAGTGTATGTTTGTAAAGGACCATGGGATGTTGCCTTATTGCAGCTTGAATCTGTTCTAGATGATCTTTTGCCTATAACAATGGAATTTTCTAGGCCATCCACTGGATCAAAGGCATTTGTCATTGGCCATGGACTATTTGGCCCAAAGCGTGGTATGACCTTGCTGACCCAATCGATCTGTTTCTTTCTTGGTTAGATGCCCTGCTATAAAATGAAAGTTAATGTTGCTTATGATTACATTTCTGCAACGCTGGAGTTCCTTTAAACTTTTATTATTTTTCATGTTTTTGTCATTTTATGTTCTTGCTTCAGCAGCTCCAACTATATTTAGTTGGAACTTCAACAAAGTTGTGCAAAAAAGGGTAAATAAATAGTTGGTTCAATACAAGTATTGATATATTCCGGTTTGAGTACAGCAAGAACAAAAAAGTTATAGTCATAGTACAAAAACTTTAATTCCTTTAATTTTATTTTAATTCTGTTAATGCAAAAAATGAACTAGTGCTATGTCGGCCTGCCTCTGGTTGATACCGGTTCCCTCTTGTATGTCATTGAGTAGATCTACCAAAAAACAAACCTTGTTACTGAATGAACCATAAAATTGATCGAGTAATGGAGAAGAATCATTAATCCTCTCTCGCTCACCTTAAGCTTTGTTAGGGATAAAACCATTTTGAAAATCATAAGCTTTTAGGATTGTTGGTCCTTGACAAACTTGTCTGTAGAATATTGGGTAATGAATTCATAAGGATTCCTAGTTCCTAGTATTAACAAACCCATCAATAATACTTAGATGATAATTTAAAAGATTAGGTACAACCCAAGACCTGGGGCTGCGATTTAATTATAAAAATTACTATGGTATACAGGGATTAACCACATATAGTTAACTGCAATAGTATGGCGGTAAACCTAATAAGCTACCTTATATCTAAGGTATGTTCTGAGAATATTACAATCAACTCCAATACTTGGGTATTTTAATCTTTAGGCCTGTGCTTATTTTTTATGTCTTTTAATACAAGCTTGTTTGTGAAAATCATCAAGGGTAATATGCATTAATGCAAATGATACATTGGATGTTATCCTTGAATTTTTATTTTTTTTTGCTATGCTTTATGTTTCTATTGTGATAATTCTTCATTCGGGTGATTAGTCTGACGTGTTGTATCCAATTTTATAAACAACCAATTCAATTGCGGTGGTTTTTTTTTTCTATTTCTTGTCTAACCTCAGAAGTCATATATTTTCATTAGGATTCTTCCCATCTGTTTGCTCTGGTGTGGTAGCAAAAGTGGTTGAGGCAAAGACTCCTCAATCTTATCTGCCCATTCAACCTGAGCATCTGCACAATCGTGAGTACTTCCCGGCAATGCTTGAAACAACTGCTGCTATTCATCCTGGTGCTAGTGGCGGTGCTGTTATCAATTCAGATGGTCACATGATTGGCCTGGTTACAAGGTATTGCCACCAACTTTCAATACCACCATACCACCTTCTCCTATTCCTGTTGGTCATTGTGTGCCGAACCACTAGATTTGAGTTTGTTTAATTGCTAGTCATTTGTCACATTGATTCTATTGGCATTGTAGCTCAGGATCGTAGTTTTAAAATAAGAATATATACACGAATAGGTGGTTCTATTGTTTGTTTTGGATTGTCGGCAGGATTTTTCTCTCAGGAAACCAATAATCTGCAAATCAAAATTGCCTTTCCCTTTTACTGAAGCTATGTTTTTAAGGCAATATGATTCTTTTCGATGAAATTCTTTAGCTTAGAGACTTCCTGTCTCTACAGCATGACTGCACAATATTGTCATTTCTTGATCCTATTTTTACTCACAGGTGCTCTGTCTGGTCCAGTTGTTTCTCTGTATAGTATAAGCTTTTATGACATTAATTTTCTTTACTGATTGTTCCTGAATGGTCGTATATTATTAAACTTCCATCTTTAATTATATAATGTTTTTGACACAGCAATGCAAGGCATGGTGGAGGAACAGTAATACCTCATCTTAATTTTAGCATTCCATCTGCTGCTTTGGCACCCATCTCCAAATTCTCAAAAGGTATGTTTTTTAACTAATTGTTTGGTCCGACAATGAATGTTACTCATGGTGTTCCCACTTCATCTCTCCTTGTCTAACTAGTACCAAAAGGAACACAATCTAAATGACAACAATTAGAATTCAGAAATTAAGGAAATCAAACAAATATGGTCATAACCGTTGGCAAAAATACTAAATATTTTGTACTTTGTACCCATAGTATGTTGACATCTGATGATGTTACTTTTCCCACTGCAGGCATGGAGGATTTATCACTTCTAAAGATTCTAGACGAGTCAAATGAATACCTTTCATCTATATGGGCATTGATGCGGCCATCATATCCTAATCCTCACTCTGTGCATGATCCACCTCAGTCTGCTACAGACAATAAAAGTAAAGAGAAGGGTTCTCGGTTTGCAAAGTTTATAGCTGAAAGAAAGGACGTTTTCAATGTTGGAAAGAGTGGAGTGCTTCCGAAGGAAGTTGTTCCTAGCAAGTTATAGTCTCTGATAAAGTCACAGTTTACCTGAATGGCCATGGCAAAGGATTGCCAGCAAACGACTTGTCAATGTATACATTCCTATGATTACATTTCTTGTAAAGAAAGTTTATGCCTTGAATTGTTAGCAGAAAGAAAATCAAGAAAATAAATTTTAAAAGTCTCTAAACGATTATACTTGTACTGTATTGAAATTTAAAACTGATTTTACTCAAACCAGTTGTTTCTGTTTTGTTCTTTGGGACAGATCAAGTAATTATAGGAGAAACTATTGATAGACCTTTTTGTTCAATTTATATATACTCTTTCCCTTCTCTAATCTTTAAATTCTTGTTAAGCGAATTGATTAAGTCTTTGTTTCTTTTGGTTTTTGCATTTTAATCAAGATTTAAAATCTGCAGTTATTGTCAATACATGTAAGTAATATAGTTTCGCTGTGATTTCTGATTTAATGCATTAAACTGAATTGTAAAGTTGAATCTTATTTTTTTTATTCAAATCTAATTCAAGATTCTTTCATTATAAGTTTCAAAGATTTTTGAAAATGCAATCAAAATTTAAGTAACATCTATTTTGGATTAAGGAAAAAATTGTATAATTTAAATGAATTTAAAATATATTTTCTTGAAAGTTTATGTATAATGTGATAGGTATGATAAGTTTTTAAAAATGTTTTAATAGATAAAATTAAATAATAATTATTATTTTTCCTTTAGAAAAAATGCGATAAATTTAAATATTATTATTGTTGTTGTACAATTTGATAATTTCTTACATGAATTTTAAAATTTATCAAATATTTAACCATTTCATTTGTTCTTCCATAGCTCATGGATCTAATTTTATTGAAGTTTAGTAATTGGATTTTTTAGCTTGATTATGAAATACTTGAATTAAACATAATAACCTCTCCTAGAAACACAATAATATCATTTTATTCTTCATTTTCTTCTAATTCATTTTCTTTTCTCTTATCTCCTTGAGGATCATTTATCTGCTCTTTCTTGCAAATTTACACTTGTAGATCACCTTGAATCCGTTGAATTAAACGAGTGGAACACTAATTTTTTTTTCTTCAGGATTAGTTAATCCGCAAAAACAAACACAACGTTAAACTTGACATTTTTAACTATATAATTGACGACAACCTTGTATAGTCATTTAACAACACTTTGTTGGTAGGTTTAGAACAAACTCATCCTCGCTATATTTTTGAATGAGTAAGAACTTATTTTATTAAGAAATTTGGCTTATTCAGACAAAATATTAAAACAATATCATGGTACCCTCCTAATACGGAGGTTAATAATAAAAAAAAACCTTAATGATTACTTGATTGTATAAACTTTATGCAAAAAGATATTTTCGTAAAAGACGTTAAAGAGGAAACATACATGGTAGTAGATGTTAAGAACATAATTAATTTATCAAAAGTATGATAAGTAAATCTTAAATTATAAAAGTTGTTGTCCATGAACATAATAGAAAAACTTTATAACATAAATATGTTTTTATACAAACAAAAATAATTATATATTGTTGAAATAATTCAAGTGTGTGAATTTAAGTTTCTGCTGGTTAGATAGAAATGATAAAGTTAAACCATATGAGAAAAAAGCCCAATAAATAAGGTTTGAGTTAAAAGTGTTATTAATTGCTTATGTGAATTAAACCCAATATTTATTTTTAATAAACTTCTCCTCACGAAGATTTATTAATAATACCAGAGTTAATAATTTAATGATTAAAAGATAATTAGAAATAATCAAAATGTGTGAATTTAAATCTCATATTAAATAAAAAAATATAAAATTAAACTATATATATATATATATATATATATATATATATATAAGACATAAATACAATGTTGGGAGGTTTCAAATTAAAAATTATATTAATCCTTACATGAATTTGACTTATATCATATTTATAAAATCTCTTCCCAATAATTTTTTTTGAAAAAAACCCATCATATATAATATTATTTTTTTTATCAATAATGATGTTTAATTAGCTATTACTCACTTATGATAAAAAAATTAATGGAATTATTTGTAGTATATAAATTCCAATAAAAAATAATTATACTAAAAATAAAATATATTATACTTATTATATGAAGAAAAAAAAAGTGTTTTCTCCTTTATTGATTTAAACCAAATCAACGTAACAGATTCGATTCAGTGTTGGGTTGGAAGTGGTTGAGTTTAGATTCAGGGCTATCGTAGGGCCGATAGTTGTCTCAAAGTGAATTGAAAATGGGTCTCTTTATGATAAGAAATAGCGTTCAATGGAAGCCAGTTGAAGCCTACTTGTGTTTTGTGGTGACCAAAATCATGTTCACTGACACCTTCATACCTTTTGCTCTTTAATGCAATATATTATGATATACTTCAATATATATTTAATTTCTTAAAAAAAACTACATATTTATTCCAAATATTCGAAGATTCTTATCTTTAATTTTTTTCTTTTAATTTAATTCTTATTTATTTTTAAAAAATAATATAGTTTCTTTCATTAAATTAATGTTGGTAACTTTTGAAAAATATCATGTCAGTAACAGAATAACACCAAGATTGAAAGGTAGAAAAAAAATATAAAATCATTAACACGAAATCTCGTCTCAAACAGTGTCAACACGAATTTAACTAAAAGAAACACATTCACTCTTTTTAAATAAAAAGAAAATTAAATTAAATACAGTTTTTTTAAGAATCACACTAAAGAAATCCATTAAATATTGAAAAAAAGCTATTAGTTTTAAGTAAGAGTTAATCTGTAAAAGTTATTTTTTTTTGTTATAATTTCTCTTAAATCAAATTTTTAATTCGTATACAAACAAATTTTAGTCTATGAAAAAGTTAAATTTATTTTAACTTAAATATTTTTATCCTATAGTCTTGCAATTGTGTATCTTTTTTTCTCAAAAAAAAAATTAATTGCACGTTTAAGTCTCCAATTTCTAAAATTAAGCAATCTTGGTTCAATATTAACCTATAACAAACTCATAACATTTTATATTAATAATAATGATATATTAATAAAATTTAAAATAATTTAATTTTAGAAAACTAGAAGAGCAAATGCACAATTAAACTCTACAAAAACTTAATTACAAATACATAAAATTGTAAAGACCAAAGATAAATTTAATATTTTTAATTTTCTCTCTTTTCAAAATGATATTTACAGCATTCAATACTTGTGGCAAAAAAATGGGTATAGACCCGAATGGGCCCGATTAGCCAAGTGAAGCAAAATTAGTTAATTATCATAAATAAAAAGCATCTTCTTATAGATATTTAAAACAACTATGCAATTAAAGTTAAAATTTTAAACCGTTAATTAAATTTAAACAAAAAAAATCATATCAATCTAATCATATGATACCCATACTTTGAACTCAATAAAGTTAAAGTGACCATTTGAAAGTTAAATTGATGCAAATAATTGAATAGAATCGGGTGATCAGAGCTATTGGTTCAAGTTTTTATCTTACCATAAATTTAATATGATTTTCGTTAGATATAAAAACACATTGTCATGTTAAGGTAGATTTTTTTTAACAGGCAACTAACTTCAAAACATATAGAAGCTTATTTTGCTTAACATTCTGTGTGAAATTAATTAAAATTACACATATTTTAAATTGATTTGTGTCATTAATTATTTTAAACTATGATTTTCAAACACAAAATTGATTTTACTTATTTAGTAGAGGGCATATGCACAATTCAAATGTTATCCACTCAAATTTTCATGGGTTCAAGAAATTATTTGATATTAATTCCTTCATTATGTTTTTATTATTTTCTGACCATTTTGTTGATTTGTAGCACTTAAAGTGGGTGGTGTTAAAAGTTTTGTGATGAGTGATTGAGAATACAGTGATATTTTCAAGTAGATTCTGTGGAGTTGTGAAAGGAATTGGAGGAATTTGTCAGTATTAATAAACAAGCTTCATCACAAAGTGAAGTCATTTTCAGAATAAGCAAGTGCCAGGTTTTATATTTACTTACAAAAAATGTGCAACATAGTTTACATATCTTTCGAATAGTATAGTTTTATGTTCCAATTTGCTTGTTTCTTTCACGATGCCACTCTACAATAGCTTCTCTAAATATTCGATGTGACAACGAATAACATAATTAAAAATTCAAAAAAAAATTAATTAATTTATGAGGAGGAAGAAAAAAAAATCTTATTTTTTCACAAGAAATGATCTCATATATCTAGTTCCTTTTATTCACTTGCAGATTTCTTCTATCTTTGCATGCAAATCCCTTAACAAGAAATGATCTCATATATATATATATGATAAAAAAAACCTTATTAATCAAATAACTTTCAATTATTAATTTGAGACATTTGTTGATATTTTTATTTCATATCTTCCTTGTAGGATAATAAAAACAACATAACCATTAACAAGGACACAACAAGATGGACATCAAGTTTGCTTGAACTGAATTCTTTTTATAACTATTGATATGTTTGGATTTGCTGTTGAACTGGTTGAATATTAGATTTAAAATTTATTAAACTTCATGGTGTATTTTTTGTTTTTAACTTTTCTTTATTTAGTAGGTCTAATGATAGCAAAGAAAATGTATAATAGATTTAATTATTTGAAATACAGTTTGCAACTTTCAAAAGAAAAATTCTTAGGCAATGTGAATTTGAAACAACTCATCTAAAAAAACCCATGGAAAATGAAATTGAGCGAAATATTTGTAAGGAGCACTAGTGAAAAGTCATAGTTACCTAATCCCTGGAAAACTATAGTATTCAAATTCGTGGAAACATCAGTAAAAAGTTATAGTAGTGAAATAGGTAATATTTGCTGTTATTTTCTACATACACATTTGTGGATATTTCCCACAAAAAATACAAGTTGATAATTACTTACTATAAAAAAATTTGCTGGATTTTTCCCCCTAAGATTTTATAAATGAAAATTATTTGCGGTACAAATTTTGTTTTAAAATATATATTTTTGAAGAATGGTGAGCATGACAAATTGGATTACAAAATAAAATTCATTTTAAATTATTCAACTAGATAATAAAATTATAAATTCAATTTAATGCATTATTTTTATTGAAAAATATCTCACCCTTCCACAATAATAGCATTTTTAAAGAAATTAAATTAAATTAAATTTAAAATTATATTTTGGAAAATAAAAAAATTGTAAGCAAAATTCAAAATTGTTTTTTCAAAATTATTTAAAAATTAAAAGAAAATTAGTTTTGAAATTTTGACTACTTAATTTTCCCCAGTTGAGTATTAATGGGAAGATCAATTTGAATCTTAAAAAGAAAAATAAATCACTAATTATACATAAAATTATATTAATGAAAGTGATCTCATCTATATTTTTTATGTTTTTGTACAGATTAATTAAATAATTTCTTTTTTTTGGATGAATCATACTAAGAATATAAATAATAAATAAATAATTTGATTCATCACCCTAATTAACACATATGTTTATATAAGATTTTGCCTTAACTTTTATTTAACTTTTTTGTTATATTAAAATGTTGTGATTAAACAAAAGTGATTTGATGTTAAAGATTTTCCTAATACCTTTAATGATTAATTTGCCCTGACATGGTCAACATTTGCCTCAAACATTTATGATGGAATAAGCACTGAATTCACTCTGAATCTTTATTTTCAATAAAACTAAGTACTTTATTTTCTTGTTAACCAAAGTAGAGAATTTTCACACCTTTAGTTTGTGTTTTTTATTTTACCTTTCTATTAAAAGTTTGGGTATTTACATGTTTCCTTTCTTAGATTAGTTATCGTTTAATCATTTAACCATCACCTTTAACTAGTCTCAAGAAAAATAAATCCATATATTGTCGAACTCAACAAAATTTGAAATTGATTTGATTACATACAAGGAAAGTGGATAATATTAAATAAATTAAATTTCAATAACATAAGTATGAATAACTAATATTAAAATTTTATAGATATTTCATATGATGGGAATTCATTATTTAAATTTATAGATATATTTTAAATTTTGTTGTTGGTATAATACTTTTTGTTAAAAATTAATAATTAACTATAGAAAATCATAATCTTATGAAAATCACAATTTAAATTACACATGCTATTTTATTGAGTTGAAGATTCATTATATTTATTTCGTTTATTCAAGATAGAAATATTAAATCACACATATTATTGTTTATTTTACAAAAATTATTATCATTTCAATTTTTATTCTCTCTTTAAGTTTTGAGACCATACTTTATTTTTCTTTATCATGTTATCAATTAAGAGTTCAAAGATCATAATTTTGATTTGAATTTTTTTTTTAATATTTATTTTTATATTTTAATTTGGGTTATACGTGAAGTTTTCTTTATGAAAAATGAATTATTGTTTATATTGATTTAGAGTGATAAAGGAAAGTTATATTCATTTAATAATAAAAAAAAATAACACAAATAATATATTGGTAAATATGAGGCTTTAATGAATATTAATTTGAGAATCACCATTAGCATAGTATTAGGAGTGGGAGAGAAATCATAATAATTCACTCTTGTTTAAGACCTTCTTTGTTCAAGTGATTATTGTCACTTAAAATCTAACATTAGCATTTTCTCTTTTTTAATAGTCTGATTACTTACAAAGTTAATTTGGACATTGAAATAAGAGATCATTCTTTACCCTTTTTATTCTAAAGTAAGATTGTTCTAGTGAAATGATATTTAATTTAATAAAGATGTTTCATTGTTCAAATGTTAGTTTATAACTCGAGCAAGAAAGAGTTAGTTTATAACTTGAGTAAAGTAGAGTCAGTTTTAATTTTATCTTTTACGAAAGAACTACTCAAATTATATTCTTTTTTGTAGTTATATGTTTAATTTTTTTTTAAAATGATGCATCATGTATATGCATTCTTGGATAATTATATGTTTTTTTTACAAATGGTAAATGAAAATAATTTAGTAATTTGTGACATTGTGTATGATTTGATGAGATGTTAACTTTTTATTAATAACTCAAGTCAAAATCATAAAGATACGATATGGTGAGAACTTATAATAACTTTTTACCGTCTAATTAGATGGAGAGTTATCTATTCGATAAGATCACCTTATTGTATAAGATTACAAAAAGTTACACTAAATAAATGTTATCGTGAGACATATATATAAGATATATACTACACCTTTTATATTCTCAACAAAACTTAATCCTTAATTATTCAGAAAGTAGATAAGTTTATATATTTCAATTAAAATGTGATTAAATTTCATTTGTTAATTGAGTAATACAGATACATATCTTGGGTACAAACAAATTTCGACATCGCATAAAATATGAAATCATGTAGCATAACTAGAAAATGTCTATATATTTTTTTAAGTTGTAATGCATACATATTTACTTAGAGTTAGTGATCAAGTGACAAATAACTGCTTTTTTTTTTCTCAAAAGAGCATCTGGTTGAATTCTTAAATTCATCTTTTGGGCAATATTTTTGTTCTAGTTTTGGATACCGAGTGTTACTGTTTAAAGTACAAGACAGTAGAGAAAGACGTATGGTAAAAAGATTGAGCAAACATATACATATTTCAAAAAGATATTTTATAATATTCTCATGGACATAACAAGCACAGCAATTTTAGCATATGATATACATATAGGAAAAAAATTGATAGAAGATAGAGAGCTTTCTCAGAGCCAACAACATGGGAGACATTATTTAAATTATTTGTTCTTGCTTGCTTTGCCTTCTCTTGCACACCTAATGGCAAACGGCACTTTTGTTGTTGTTATTGTTATACTATCTTGCATCAATACTCTTTCTTCTCCAATTCATCAATGCCCATATTCAGATGCATTTTTGCGACGCCTCTCGTTATGTCCGGCCAAACGCCTTCTACAACTCCTTTTTGATTCATCAAATTCTGATAGCTCATGAAACCTGGGAAATCAAAATATTTCTTACTCAACTCATAGGAAATTTTAACAACATCAAAGGACACATTATAAAAGGACACATTATAAAAGGACACCTTCAAATATCTAAGTTATTTGGTCTTGATATTATTTAAAAGATAAAGTAAAATTAGCGGCTTTTGTGAAAGTATGATGGGACAATTTTATTACAAAATTCAAAATTGTATAAGGTGATTTCATCTGTGATTTTTTTTTTCTTTAGTAAACACTTGTATAGAAAATTATTTAAACGTACCTTATAGAATGACATGTTTGAACCTATATTTTCCCAGAAGAAAAAAGAAATAATATTTTATATGAAATCGTTTTGAGAATTCAAGTAGCTTGAAATTTCAAAAATAGGTGGTTCTTGATCAACATATTTGCAGTTTTCTTTAGAAATGGATGTATGTGTCATTTATTGATGGGTTTGTATTACCCTAAATCAAAATGATTGATAATCAGATTGTGTTGAAATCAACCCAATTTTCCCTCTTCATGGAAGATAGTCCAATCTGATGGATTGAAACAAGATCGGCACTTTTTGTCTTGTCAACTTCATGGATTAAAAACAATGGCACCAAAATATAAGCGAAACCTTGAGTCAAAATGCTATTCATTCTATACACGGAATGGTAAGTGCCATTTAGGATGATTCTATGTTCTTCTTGAAGGCAGACAACGTCCCTGTTTTAGCACAAAGAGTTTGCCATCAAGAATGTCTCATACCTTTGCACAAAATGTTGGGGTTAATCGATTTTCGATTTGAACACATTCCATAAAAATGCACTTAATGCATAATAATGTACACAGCGACAAGACTATGTTAAGGAGGAGTTAATCCTTTTTCTTAGAACTAAGGCAATACAGTTAGACACTGTCAGTTAACGTTCTCCAAAAGCTCTATGCTAGGAAGGAAATGAAAACAGAAAAGAACCTCAGACACATTTCATATACTGTTTGTTTTGACACTTGAACCAAGTATAACCTAAGAGTTTTGTCTCTGGCTAGGGTTGATTGGAAAGAGCAAAGGGTATACACATAAGCAGTTCTAAAGAAACCACATATAGCTGGATCCGCAGACAAAACATAAAGGAACAGTTAAATTGCATAGAAAAGACTGATTAAGGTTGTCAACCTACCTACTGCATTGTTGGCAAAACCGTTGATGCTGCTCTGCAATGAGAACTGCAGGAGCCTTGGCATGGTACTCACAAACCTTGTGACGCCTGTGGTAGGGCTTGGCATCACTGAGATCAGCATTACAACCATCAACTTGACATGAAGGTGGCATTGAGCCTCCAGCTTTGGAGCCTCTCTTGTTAGTGACCACCCTCTTCTTCCTACCGTCCTCTCCGTACTCACTTCCCTCCTCCTCTTCCTCCTCCTCATAATCATCATCTTCTTCCTCCTTATAATTCATTCTCCTTTTCCCCTCACTCCAGCTTTCATCCATAAGTTCAGGGAAATTTTGGAAAGTAGGAGAGATTGATGATGATGATGATCTGGCTGGAAAAGGTTACGGAGAAGTCAAGGACTAGTCCACAACTGCTTGATATAAATAGAAAAACTAGAAAGGTAAATAGAATGAGAGAACGAGTGTGGACCACTTAGGGTCTTCATTAATTGATTGCCACCTCACACTTCCAGGGTAATAGTGAAACAACATTGAATATTTTCTAATCTTCCTTCTATTTTACATACATCTTTGTCTCTCATCCATCACATCTAATACTTTTACCATGTCGGTTTTTTTTTTCTCTTTTTTGTAATTTTTAATTTTTACTTTCAAAAAATATATATTTTAAAAACAGCATAACTTGTATTATTTTTGTTGAATATTAAATATTTTTATAGTTTATTTGTTTTCGTTTTTGTTTTCATTGATCTAAACCAGCGAAGAAATTTTTTGTCATAAACTTTTCTTCTTATTTACATGCATCTATTATTTTGACTTTATTTTCTTTATTTTTATTGTTTATAGTTCTCTTATTAAATCAAATACAAACAAACCAGTGACCACTACAATGATGCTAACGAAGTTTTTCGGTATGGGACAAGCTAGGAAAATAAGAGAGAATTGATGTATGAAAAAAAAAAGGTAACAATTAAGATGAGTGAATATATAGGAAAAATAAATGAGAAGTTAAGCAAAAAAAATGTATGTATATAAATAACAAAATACAATATATGTGATTGTTGTAGGAGAAAAAAAAGTGTTTTTGCATAACTACAAACGCAATCAATGAAACCAATAGATTGTGATCACTCAATTATTAGGATCTTTTAAAATTTTGATTTTTACTTTTTATCAGTAAACAAGATTTAAATGAAATTGTTCTTTCCAGTCACTGTTTTCATTAAAAGCAAATAATTTTTTTTCCGGTTATTTCTTCTATTCTTTTTTATCTTGTGTTCTTTTCTTTTTCTTCTGAATTAAACGGAGATAAAGTGAACTAGGGTGCAAGAAGACCAGGTGAAGACTGGGGTGTTTGTGTTGTTTGAAAAGAATTTTATCTAGATAATACATGCTGATAGCCTAGTTAGAGAATCTACATGGACTACAATGATTCCTTTTTATTTGATAAAAAAACTCTGTTTCCATTTTAAGTGGCTCTCAATCATCCAACCAGATTCTTTTGAGATGTGTTTGGTTAAATATAAAGAAAAATAAAAGACAGGATGAAATTAATTAGATGGTGTGGTGTGCCACAAAGATAACATACTTGATTTTAAAAATAGTCAGATTTATTATTTTTTCACCTATTTTATTTTTTATTTTATTTTTTCAACCAAACACATAATTTTAACTTTACTTTTACCCATCTTTACTATTTTTTTTTCTATTTACTTTATTTCTCTTCTGAGTACTAGAAGAATAATGATTATCTTCCCTGACAGCAGAGAAATAATTATAGTCAACAATCAAGAGAAGTGGGAAACTCGATGTTTACTCTTGTTTTCCATAATTTTAAAGTAAATAAATATAAAAGTAAAATAAAGTAGAGAGCATAACGGATAGGGGTAGAAAAATAATTTATGAAAAATATGATGTAAATAAAATAAGTAAAATGTATTTACTATAATTTTGAATAATAGTTTGCTAGAAAATACTATTATTACAAACTGAAAAGTTTTTGCCTTTTATGGCGGCTGTGCCAGGTCAAGTTGGAAAAAAACAGATTTATTTTTACTAAAACTAAGTCTGATACAGCGTCATCCAATCGTGTTCTTTTCTACGTGTACGAATCATCCAATCACATTGAAGAAATAAAATCCAACAGGAATATAATAACAATGAAAAAAAAAACAGCAATACCAATGCATGGTGTAAGTAGCTTGTCGTCTGTGTCGACAAAAATATTTCTGTCATCTAGCCACAAAGCAGTGGTAATTATTAGAAGACAACAGAAGACCATGCTCAAATTTTTGAAGAAAAGAAAGTGGGGTCCCCTCCTTCACACACCCCTCTCTCTGTGCCCAGATATAAAATATATATTCCATAATAATGTTTTTACTCAAGTACGTTGTCTCCATATTTATACTATTTTGAGTAGTAAAAAAAAAAGATTTTTAAAAATTTTGATAATAAAAAAAGAAATAAATAAATTTTTGTTGTATTTGTGAGATGAAGAGATAGGGGTGGGGGAGACGAAGAAAGCATGCATGTGAATTATTGAAAGGAAATGAGAAAAGAAGTTTTGGCGTATGTGGGCACGTACGAATAGGAAGAATTGCATGGTGTTGGATGTGTTTGGTTTATGGCCCTGTTGGTGAGTTTGCATTTTGGTGCAGAAGAGGGAAGTAGAGTGCAACAAATTGGCCATTACCGTCCTTATTGGTTCCATTATCTCCTCCTAGCTAGCTAGGACCACTTTTATTCATTATTATCGTTTATTGTATCTGCGCATTAATTGGTCCCCATTGGTACTAGGGAAACATCTTTGAAAGTGAACTATTTTGTTTCTTCTATAGAATATTCAATGCTTTCAATTTTCTATTCATTCCCACACTCCACTTTTCTATTTCAACTCAAATTCAAGGAGGAGGGAGATAATTAGTGGAAACCACTCTCTCTATAAGCTGGTTTTCCTCTCTACTGCTCTAACTTTTTCTTTACTCCTTTGTCTCAATTCAGATGCAAGTTAAAGTTCCGATCTTTTTATGGACTATGGAATACCCAATTCAGCCCATTCCTCCACATATATACACTTTACTAAACTCAAATATTTTTCTCTCCTTTTTTTAAATTTTGAAATCTCTCGTTAAAATATTATTATAATTTTATTCTTATACTTTCACATGAATGTATTTTTTGAGAGCTAATACCACCTTCCTTCTGAGAAATAAAGATATGGAAATGCATTCAGTTTTGTAGGAAATTCAAACTAAGTTTAAAGATATATTGAGATATTAAATTTATACTGTATTCATATATTTATATGTATGCGTCGGTCCGTTCATTGTTAAATAAATAAATTTATATTCTAAGTTAATGGGTTACACTCAGCAACTTTATGTATTCAGAAATTAACACATATTTAATCAAAAACTCCAACCAAAATAGGGTTTTCTAATTTTTCTTTTATCAAATTTACATCTTTGTTATCTCTCTCTCTCTCATATATATATATATATATATATATATATATATATATATATATATATATATATATATATATATATATATATATATATATATATATATATATATATATATATATATATATATGAGGTTTGCTAAATTACATACACTCTTTTTTTTAGTTGATATATTTTAGTAATGTGTACCAATTTTTAGTAGACAAAAATACCCTCATATATTATAGATTCTAAGTTTTAAGGTCAAGGGTATTTGAATAATTTTCATTCTCAAAACTAAAAAAAATCAAAAAACCCTCAAATCCTTACTCACCTCTCTCATTTCTCTCAACCATTTCTCTTTCATACTCCCTCTCACCCACACACAGCAACGTGTCTGTTCCTTCATTTGTTTTCCACTTCAATAACAAATCGCGACTTGTTTTTAATTAACTATTATAATCTAAGAAAAAGATGAAAACAACTAACATAAAAAAGAAGAATTCGAAAAATGATGAAAGATTTCGTTCCAATTTAATTGAATCTAGTACAAAAAGAATACATGGATCTAAAACTATATTTCGTTTCAAATTGCCAGTATTTTAGGTTTTTAAAGTATTTTTATAATATTGTTGCCCTAACCTATTTATGAATCTAAGAAATACCAAGAATTCCTGATTTCTCTCAATATCTCTCTCAATTCGAAAATACAGGATTTGAATTGATGTCCTTTCATCGAATCCTCCTAATTGCATTGATTTATCCAAAAGATTTCACTTCAATTGGAATTGTGTGGGTGAGAGAGTATGAAGATGAGAGAGAAACAAATTGGATAAGTGAGGTAACTGGATTAGGGTTAAACGAGTGTTTCTGATTTTTTTCAGTTGAGACTACAGTAAAGATGACAGAGAAAAGGTTGGAGTGAGAGAAATGAAAGAGAAATGGTTGAGAAGAATGAGGGAGGTGAGTAAGGGTTTGGGGTTTCTTATTTTTTTTTTTTTTAGTTTTGAGAATGAAACCTTTAACCTTAAAATATAGAATTCATGATATATGAGGATATTTTTGTCTACTAAAATCCAGTACACATTGTTAAAATGTACCGACTGAAAAACAGACGTACACAAGTTAACAAATCATATATATATATATATATATATATATATATATATATATATATATATATATATATATATATATATATCAACAAGTTAGGCTATATAACAAAATAATAATCAATGTCTTTGGTTTAACTAAATTTATATTAAAATATGAAATAATTAATTCTACTAATTAAAATAAGACATATTTAAGGTATAACTAATGATAATTGATCATTTATGTTGGAATATAGAATAATTAACTTCATTAATTAAAATAATATAAATTGATATAATAAACTTTCTTTGTTCCTACAATTTTTTTCTAAATACATATAAGTATTTTAGCATTTTTAATGTCTCCACCAAGAAGCAATTAAATATATATCTCCTCACCTTTGGAGACTCTCTCTCTCAGTGAAAATTTAGTGAAAACTTAAAATTAAATGTGAAGGCTTGAATGTAAAATTTTTAATTTTTGAAAACAAAAAAGTCTCTTTAAAATTTACTGCCTTTTTCAAATTCTTTTATCATGGACAAATTGTATTTTTTTATAGAAAATTTTCTTTTATCTTCATATTGTTTTCTGTGAATCTTTTAAATTAATATTTTTTATTTATTTTGAATATGTGTGAATGATAAAAAATTATAAATTTTGGTGTGCATAAAATAAATTATCTATTATAACTTTATAACACTTATAAAAGTATTTTTTTTTCTCTAAATAAAACAAAACTGTTTTAATAATTATTGATATCAGAATTCATCTTACTGTCAGAATTAATTATAAAAATCTGGAAAATGTAAAATTATATTATTGAGATGACCCATAAAACAAATATATAAATAGTTTTATAAGTAAAATCCTATTCAATTGCATCTTTTATGTTAACTTGGATCATTGAGTTATTTTGAATTTCATTTAATACACCCAGTTAAAATCAGATTGGGTAACATGTTAATGGGTTTCAAACTCAATTACCACAACCTAATTACATAACAAAAATATCTAACAATTGTATACATAATATTGTTTTATAGTTGATTACGTGAATGTTATAGTAAATATCTCATATTTGTTATCAGAGTAAACATTTCATTGTTATCTTGGAATCACATTAAATGGGCTGTAAAGCAAGTTATAATTATTATTTTCAAACTGGCGTATTAAGAATTACTATTTTTATTTATGTTAATTATAAGAATTATTGTTTCTTCATGAATATTAAAAAATATTGATCTAATTTTTTTATAATTAAGTTTTAAAATTATTTTGCTAAATAATGTAATGAAAATTTACAATTAAGTCAACTTGAGTTAAGTTGCTAGTAAAAAAAGTGACATAAAATTGTCAAAAGAATCAATGTAAACAAAAACAATCCTGTATTAATATAATTTATACATAAATTATGTAACTTATACAAAAAAAAATAAACTTATTTTCCTTGTAAGATGGAACTTCTGGGAAAACCTAGATTCATACCATATGGATACAGGCCACCTTATTTCAACATTACAACATGGTAGTTCCTTTAAACTACATTTTGAAGAAGTGAAAGCAACTCCTCCAATTATAACCACTGGATTTTCTAATCTACTCATCACACATCACTCATTCCCTCATTAAATGTAGCTTTCTTTTTGAACAATGTATTCTTTTCTTACTACAAAGTAGAATCTTTTACACTTAAAAAACAGTTGGTTTATCTCTTTTTATGTCTTTTGTGCATAACAACTCTTGACATTGTCATTTAAATTCAAATATTGTTTTTTTTATATCAATAGCATGCATAATGTTAAATGAAAAATGAGTTACAGTGTACGGTTTTAAAAATGGCAAGTTGCTTAATTATTAGATCAAATTTTCTATGAAAAATGTTATATACATGAATTATGTTACCATCGAATTTTCCTATTTGTACTCTTCTAAATAAATAAATAAATAAATAAATCCTACTAATATTTTTAGCTAACGGATTAACGGTTCTATAGATGACAAAAATATAATATAGGACCATGATATTTTAATAATTTTTTGACAACAGACTATGTGTTACTATTTTATTGGTCCATATATTTGAAATAGACCAATCACAAGCTACCATATAGGTTATTGTAAAACAAAAAAAATTATTAAAAAGACATTTTTCTATAACATAAGTGTCAATGAGTATTACATATAAAATTGGTCACGGATGTTAATATCTAAAGATATTTATTATTTGTAAGTAATAGATAGTAAATATTTTAATATTTGTATCTACAAATATTTATTATTTATAAAAAATTAAAAAATAATAATTTATATTTTATTAAATTAAATTTAATTAAATTTAAAATTAATTTATAATTTATTAGATTAAATTTAATTAAAATTAAAATTAAATTTATATTATATTTTATATTTTTTGTTTTATTTTAAAAATTTATAAATTTTAAATATTCACAAGCCACTAGTGATAAGTTTTAAAATATCCATAAATATTTTTTAAACGATTATCTAATAAATAATAAATAAATTCTTTTATTGCTCAAATAGCAAGTAAACATCATTCGTGCATGACCTAATCGTTGTCATTTCTAGCCTCATAACAAAGTGAATAAACAAAATCATAATCAAATCATCAAATTTTACCTTTTTTAGTTTTAAAATTGAAACAAATATATTTCATCTATTAACTATAATTTTTATTCTAAAAATAGTCATTAAATATAATATAATATCAGCATTATATATATATATATATATATATATATATATATATATATATTAAATCAAATAATAAAAGTAATAAGTTTTTCAAATACATATATTTTTATATCTATTTAGTCATTGTGTATAATGGTATCTTATTTTATGTTTGTATTTTTTTTAATTTAAATATCGAAAGTAAATCATATACAATATTTCTAGAATTTGAGTTTATGAAAAAATATGTAATTTATTTGAAGATGTTGTGATATTGGATATTTGTAGGATCTTTCTATTCACAATGAGAAGTGAATAGGAGAAAAGATATAATTCGATTGGTCAAGTGGTGAACTAAACATGCTAACCACCAATGACAACAAATGGAAAAGTAAGAAATATTCTTGTGACGAGCTTCTTTCGAATCGAGCTTTTTTCGAATAAACTCGTAAGTTCACCAGAGACAATCTTTTAAATTAATTTTTCATTTATATTTTGAAAGTTATATAATAAATTTATTTATAAAGACACAAACTAACAAAATCTTGTAGTTCTAAGATAATCTAAAATTAAAATATTTAAATAAATAATTTTATATATCATAACTAAAAAGATAAATTATATATATATATATATATATATATATATATATATATATATATATATATATATATATATATATATATATATATATGAGGTTTGCTAACTAGCGTACGCTCTTTTTTAATTGGTACATTTTAACAATGTGTACCATATTTTAGTATAAAAAAATATCCTTATATATTATGGATTATAAGCTTTAAGGTCAAGAGTATTTGAATAATTTTTATTATCAAAACTAAAAAAAACAAGAAACTTTTAAACTCTTAGTCACATCTCTCATTCTGTCAATCCTTTCTTTTTCATCTCTCTCACTCTAACATTTTCTCCGTCATCTTTACTATAGCTCCAACTGAAAAAATCAGAAACACTCATGTTAAATAATTTTCCTTTGTAAAGAGTTGAGTCATTGACATATTTGCCTTCAGACAAAGGTTCATTCAAGATCTCTTCAATTACCAATTCCTTTCGATGAAAATTAGATAAAGGGTTAAATATGTTTTTAGTCCCTAAACTATTGACCGTTTCTGGTTTTCGTCCCTCTTCCAAAGTAAGGTACAATTTAGTCCTCAATCTTTAAAAAACGTTCGTTTTAGTCGAAAAAACGAACGTTTTGAGGACTAAAACGAGGACTAAAAACAAAATTTTGAGGACTAAAACGAACGTTTTTCTAAAGAATGAGGACCAAATTGTACCTTACTTTGGAAGAGGGACGAAAACCAGAAATGGCCAATAGTTTAGGGACTAAAAACATATTTAACCCTTAGATAAAATTAGATAAGACAAAAATTATAAAATGAAAACTCATTACAAAATCATTTTTTTGTAAGAAATTGTTTAATAGTGAGTGTTTCTGATTTTTTTCATGCGAGTTACTAATTCTTTTGGATGTTATTATGCTTGTGAAAATTAGATAAGACAAAATTTATAAAATGAAACTTATTATAAAATCATTTTTGTAAGAAATTGTTTAACAACGAGTATTTAGGGTTACGAGAAATAAGGAGGTGAGTAAGGATTTAAGAGTTTCTTGTATTTTTTTTAGTTTTGAGAATGAAAATTATTCAAATACCTTGACTTTAAAACTTAGAATCCATAATATATAAGGGTATTTTTGTCTACTACCAACTGAAAAAAGAGTGTATACAAATTAGCAAACTCATATATATATATATATATATATATATATATATATATATATATATATATATATATATATATATATATATATATATATATATATATATATATATATATATATATATATTAATAATAATAATATAATTATGATACATTTTTCTTCCTTGATTATGTTGCTTTATTTTTGGAGGTCATAATATATCACTTAAATTATATTAAACTTAAGATCAAGTACAACGTAATGTTATGTTATCTCCATAAAGTTTATGGATTATATAGTAATGCATTCACTATGAAAGAAAGGGTATTTTGATATAACTTTTCTATATTTAGTGCATAGTTAAAATACATGCAAAAAATATATTTGTTTGCATTGTATAATTATATATATTTTTAAATTATTTTAATGTTATTAACTAAAACATTACTTTGT
The DNA here is from genome assembly GCF_029865625.1 of Vigna umbellata. NCBI lineage: Eukaryota > Viridiplantae > Streptophyta > Magnoliopsida > Fabales > Fabaceae > Vigna > Vigna umbellata. The sequence goes on from NC_142169.1 coordinate 68,283,687, forward strand.
TAAAATTAACTGTAAATATTATTTAAAAACTATCGAAATATATTGACAAAATGACATTTTAGGCAAGTACAACTACCCAATTAGCATCGTCGAATTAGTCTTATAATTTTAGAAAAAAAAATGAAAAAGTGTATTATTACTGGCTTTACTTTTTATAATAGCTAATATTTACACATTATATTGGATAGTTAACTGAGTCGACTCGAATATAATATTATGGATGAATTCTTTATAAGAATTCAGTTATATATAATAGAAATTGATGAATAGAAAGTTTTCTTTATGATGAAAATAAATGTGAATTTAAAATGATTTGATATTATTTCTTGTATATTAAAAAATGAAGATGTTATATATATCTTAAAACTATAGCAAAATATAAATGATTTGTGTGGTATTGTATCGTTGTTAGAATATAAACGTAAAATGAATCGAACATATAGATGAAAGAGATTGCTGACATAAACATGCATAGTTCATGTATTTGCATCCAATGTTAAGGATGTAATGGAATCAAATTCTGAAACTTTGAATTGGATGAGAGGAAGCCATAAGCATTTGATGAGCACATTATTGTTTCTTTTGCTGTTTTGTGGTATCATCAATGGAATTGACACAGAATATGTTCCCCACCAAAGATAGCAGCATGGATTCAAAAGCTAGTGGAATCCTCACATGTGATCGACCACTCAAACCTCATGGCTATTATACTTTTCTCACCTCTTTAGATTAATACCATTTAATATACTTTTTTTAATGTTTCACTTATTTAAAATAGATAAACATTAACTAAACTTGTGCTAAAAAGATAAATATATTTTTATGCAAAGTGAACAAATTAATGGTCAGTTTATAAATATTTCAACTAAGAGTACCTTGTCATGTTTTAATAATAAAAAATAATGTTTGCTATCTCACTTTATTTGTTTACTCATATAAGTGAAATCCTTATATATCCTCCATATGATTTTATTCCTATTTTTAGCATCTCACATCACAAAGAGTGAAAACTACAACTTTATAGAATCTTATCCCTCCCTGGCTAGTTACATATAAGTTAAAAGTTTCTTGTCTTTCCTTTTATCACGTTTTCCAATTTTCTATTCTAGACTTTGTAATTATCTACCAATTATCAATTATTTATGTAATATCCTATTTTAATATTATACAACTTGTAAAAAAGACGTTACACACACAAAAGAATCAGAAGACAAAAAAATTCTTAAAAAAGAATATGTATATAAAGCTATTAGCGTTATTTTATACATGACTATAAAATCAAATATATATTTATACTATGATCTTATACCTTTAAGGATTATATTACATTGAATACTAAAAGTGAAAAACTGATTTCTAATACTAATAAAACATAAAACAGAATTATCTACTTCTAAGCTTTAACATCACTCCTGCCTACACTGGACCAACTGGAACACCTTTATCAGTTCACATTATTAAGATGATCATCATTGCAAACAAGAAAAAACAAATAGACACACAAACAGATAAATAAAGGTTAAGTAATGTACCAAAAGAGGTTTTATAACATTTATATAGGTTTTAATACACGTAAACAACCATATCAATGAATCCCAACACATGCACTCATATATACTAGACTTGATAATCCGGATATGTGTATTGACATCAGACTATGACAACTTTTGCACTTGTAGCGGTGAAACAGTGTGCCCACCCAAGCTACCACACAAGGTGAGTTCGTCTACCACCTATGACCAATGAATCAAACCATAGACTAGGACCTCCAGCTACTCCTCACCACATAACTCCCTTTCTCTACTTGAGATGAAATGATATCAAAGTGTTAGAATAGCTTTCAAGACTGAGTCACTACATTAATACACCACACTACTGAGCACCACCATAGAATCTACTAATGAGATCCATTGAATTATGCCAAACACGTAACTATTGAACATCATCATGAAGTCTCACCACGAGGTCCATGGAATTACACCAAACTATACCAACAACCATAATTCATTATCACTCTCATATCATACTTGAAGTAGAATCATACACATCATCATATTCATAACCATTAGCATATATAATATCCACACCAATACAATGAATTTGTATAAAACATTCTAAACCAAATCAACTTTTGAAAGTACATAAAAGTTAAAGAAAAACCCAAAATAGAGGCCTAATACAGGAACTCCTATCTATTCTCTATCTGAGAAACTGATCGGATGAACTTGAAGATCTCGCCTCAAGGATCACTCATACAGTCTCAGATATTTAAATAGATGAACGGAAAGTCAGAACTCCTAGAAAGAAGTTAAAAAACTCTTTAGAAATATGGTATGTTTTAAAATAATGAAATGCATTCCGAAACTATTTGTTTTAAAATATTTTAATATTAAAATAATTGAGTCTCACTATTTTTAAATCACTGTCACTTTTAAAATATAATAATTTTCTAAGTATTTATTGGTTATTATTTTCTAAAAACAATAACTATCATACTTATTTTATTTTAAACAATTTAGTCTACCACTTATTTTTGGGTAATATATCACCTTAACCTCGTCATTTAATTTTTAAAAACAATATATTCACCTGTCTACCTTTTTTTTATTAAACTCCTTACTTCCACTTTAAAAATAAGTCAGGAAATCACTTTTCTATATCCGTGTTTACAATATCAATATTAATTTCAACTACTTTAGGAATAATTTTTATCTGTCAATGAAGTTTTTTTCTTAAAAATATTACAATTACATTGCATCCACGCCACATTCAATATGCCAATTTTTTTTTTTTTAAAAAAATGTAAACATATAAAAAATAACTTACAGTACTTTTCATTTCATAATGCATACTTAACTATAATGCAAACGTGCAAATTTTCATCAGCAAAGAAAAAATATAAAACATAATGTTTAAAGGTATAAAAACAATATTGTCAAAAAAGATCGTGTTTTTTTTATTATATATGGTCTAAATGTGTGAAAGGTTTATATCTATTTTGTTAAATCTATTTCTCGTTATAATTTTTTTTTCTTTACTTGTTTTCTAGATTTTGCTGTAATTGTTTTGCAATTTCGTAAGTTTTATGAGTTTGGATTTTTCGTCAATATTAACTTTTTGTTTTTGTTGTCTAGGCGTTTTAATGTTTTGAAGATGAGAGAGTTGCTCCCTCCACCACCGCCAACCGCTCCCTGTACCTCCCCATACCTTATTTGTCCTTCTATAAAACGGATGTCAACATCCGTTTCACCTTCAACGGATGTTGACATCCGTAACATCCATTTACATATTTTATATTTTAGTTTATTATTTTTATTTAAAAAAAATAAATTCAACGTTTAATATACTTTTATAAAGTTTTTTATTTATTATTTTAATAATAATATATAAATTAAAATAATTATTATTATTTTACTAAATAAAATAAAATTAATTTATAAATAATTAAATAATAATTTTTAAAAAATTAAATAATATTTATATATTAATTTAAAATATAAAAAATTAAAAACTAAAAACTAAAAAACAAAAAAAGTAACGGATGTCGCCACATCCGTTTTAATATGTTTATAACAAATTTTTTAATTATTATTTAAATAATAATACATAAATTAAAAGTAATAATAATTATTTTATTAAATAAAATAAAATTAATTTATAAATAATTAAGTAATAATTTTAAAATAATTAAATTATATTTATATATTAATTTAAAACAAAAAAAATAAAAAAACTAAACTAGAAAACAAAAGAAGCAACGGATGTCGCCACATCCGTGGATGTGGCACATCCGTTTTAATATATTTATAATAAATTTTTTAATTATTATTTAAATAATAATACATAAATTAAAATTAATAATAATTATTTTATTAAATAAAATAAAATTAATTTATAAATAATTAAGTTATAATTTTAAAATAATTAAATAATATTTATATATTAATTTAAAACAAAAAAAATAAAAAAACTAAAAACTAAAAAACAAAAAAGGCAACGGATGTCGCCACATCCGTTAACGGATGTAGCACGTCCGTGGAAGAATTTTTTCTTCAACGGATGTTGACATCCGTTGAAGAAAAGGAGTGGGGGTGTAGGATATTTTAAAATATAAAGGATAATTTTGGAATTTTAAAAAAATGTGGTGGTGCAGGGAGCAAAATGGGGTGGTGTAGGGAGTAAAACCCTGAAGATGATCGAAGTTGTTAGAAACAATTCCATCTTGTGACCTGAAAAACATTTTTTTTTACATAAAAGGCCCATAAATTAACTTTGTCTAATGGCATATGGGCTGAGGTTCAGTCCGACCAATGTTGATAACAATGTTGTCATTGTTCCACACGTCGTGCATAAAAACACATGCAAATGAATGAGACCAAACTTGTTTCCATTCATCCAACATTATAGGCAGGTTTATATTCTGCATTATGTATTTCAGAATAAAAAATTATATTTTTCATTGTAAATTTCAAACTATAAAATAAAAAATATCTTTTATATTACATTCTGAATTATAGAATTTTTATATAATCTGAAATACAATAATATGGGGTGCAGAAAGAAATTTGTGGAAATAAAGGGAGAAACTACCATTTGAAGGTACAACATTGCAGTGGCCCAAATTTTATGAAAATGGTGAAGTAGCCCAATTAAGTTGGTTAAACTACAAACTACCGACTCACCCACCCACAAAACACATGTGATGGCCAAAAAAAAAAAAATCTGAGAACTTGTTTTTGTGCTACATAATGCATATTTTATTTTATTTACTTCCCTTCCGTTTGTTATTGTATATCTTGTAAGGTTTATTTTCAAAATTAAATAAATACAAGTTTTATTGATTTCAATAAAATAGTTATTCAATTTTATATATTTTATTTTTTTATTTCTTCACCCACACAATAAATACATGTATAAATTATTTAAAACATTCCCTCAATAGTACTTTTTTAATATATAAATTTGAAAATAAAATCTTACTTCCGGAATTCAATCCACAAGAACTAACAATTTGATGATTAAGTCTGAGCACATTTGTTTCTGTGGTGGAAGCTATCGGTTGGAGTCTGATTATCTTGAAAATCAATGCAACTTTCTTTTTAATATAATTGAATGCCATAATAAAGTAACACTTGATCGAAAGTATGATTGGAGGAAAGGTAAGGGGACTTTGTTTCTGAAAATAAAATCCAATCAAATATGAATTACTGGATGCAAATTATGTGTTGGAAATATAAAATCAGATTTGTTAAATGAAAAAAAAGACTTTAAGCAAAGGAACTAGATGTCTGGATAGTTCATCAAGGATTCTCAAAACTAAAAAAATAATAAGAAAAGATAATTTTGTATTTGTTGTGGCCATTGATGAAGGTGTTGGCTTGCGGACCCCTTTAGTGATAATATAGTATTATTATGTTTCAAATAGCTAGCTAACACTGCTTGATTAATGGCTTTCTCTTGATCAAATGGCGTTCTATATTTGGTTCACAATAATCAGACACCTATATGTAAATCATGAATAATATAATATTTGCCCAACATTCTCTGATTTCTTAAAACCCAAGCATGGAAAATTGGTTCTTCCAGCATTGCTTATTTTATTTAGTGCATAATTGTCACTTTGCCGTTACCCTATTTTTCAAACTGTGGAAGGGCTACCTGCTATATATCAAGTGGGACTTATTTGAATAGGGCAACTATGGAGGGAAAAGATATATACAATATTTTCACTATCATTATCATGATGAGACAATTGTCAATTTGTGTACTTATTAAATGAAGAAGTTGGTGGATGATTGAGAACCCCATTCAAAAACTGTCCGAAACCACCAATTATATATGCTAATTAATGTAACGTAATTATCAGAGAATAGGTTTATATATGACTCAGTTCGTAGAAAAGTCAAAACTAATTAACAGACACATCAGGTAATGAACATATAAATGAATCGAAATGTTGAATTGATCATATGTATAACTTTGAAATAAGTTGGATGAAGGAATAAGTAAGAATGCAGTAGAAGGTACAAGAAAAATTGGTGGTGAAACAGTAGCAGTGGTAGTGAGGAATAGCTGTAACGATTACACAGTAGGAGGGAAAGGTGGTGTGATTTATCGTGTTTAATCATTCCTCTACAGATGCTTTTTGTAAGATATTAATCATAGTCCTACATTATGATCCGAAAATGATTCTCTGGCACAGAAAGTAAATAAATAAATAATTAATTCGAAGACGAAAAGGAGGTGGTAGCTTATAATATGTGACGCATAATGTTATGCTAAATCTCATTGGAATTATTCATTTCTATACTAATAGGTAAACAGGACTGAGTTAATTGTTGAAGCAGTGTGAGATGTTGAAAACATATACGCAGAGATGCTGAGGACAAAGAACTTCAACTTGTTTTCCTTTAGTTGTTATGTAAAACATATCTCACTCACCATTTCGGTGATCCTAAGCTTAATCAGAAACATGATGACTATGAAGTTATTTGATGATGGGAGATTGTACAGTTCAAACTAAGGATATAATTATTATGTGAATGATAAAGAAAGAGGATGCAATGTGTTTGCATAATGTTAAATGGAAAGTAGGGAGCATGTGAATCTAGGATCTGGATTTTCTTAAAGGGTACGAAACCAATCATAGTAACTCTTGGGTTTATGTCAGATATAATAATGTATAAACCAATTTTAAGGTTTGTGCAAGATGTGTTTATAAAAACTCCAAATTGTGCATTGTAACGTGTAATACATATATTCATAGAAGTTAAACAAATTCCAAAATATTATAATTCACTCAGTCTTAGTTCTCCAGTTAATTATTATAGCTTTTACCTTCGTGTCTGTACTATAAAATTCTCCTTAACCAGCGCCATCAACAGATTAGAACATCATATTTTCCGTTAATTAAAACAAGTTTACTATTCTGTCCCTGTAGTTATCAGTTGTTACAAATTTTGGCTTTTAGCACCCGAAGTTTTCAGCCGATTCACGTAATCTAAGCGCACTCTTGCTGGTTCATTATTATATTTTTGGACCAAATATATTTTTTATTTTATGATTTAATTAGTTTGGTTCTTATTTGTTTCTATATTCTAGAAGATTAGCTAAATTGGATTCTTGTAGAAATTCCATTTTGATTTTAGTCCTTATAATTTATTCAACATCAGTTTTGATGTTTTTCTGTTCTAGAGTACATATGTGGCTTATTGCAGGTGGCAGAAGAACCAGAACTTAAACGGAATGAAAGTATAATAGCTAAAGTCCAAACTACTAAGTACAGATACTAAAATCAGGTCAATGATAATCACAAAATAAAATAATATATATATATTAACTACTGGTTTAGAAAGGATTACATTACAGCTTGCATTGGAGTTTTCTAGGAAACGTTGTAGTGTAAGGTTTGTGACCTAACTTGAATAGAATTTCTATGAAAATCATAGTCAGGACCCATTGACACTAAATTTTATCACACACTGAATTACTTTCTCTCCATATATCGTGCCTCACAGTAACTGTGTATAACAGACAAGAAGAAGAATACAAAAGAAGGGAATTTGAGTAAACACATAATTACAAAGGGGTGATCATTTAAATAGTCATTAATCATATAATAATGCTGATACAGAAATTTTATATTGCAAATAAGACCTGTTGACAGGTTTCATGCGATCATTAGCCTTTCGATTTTCTTAGTATTATTTTCACCCTTTCAATAATACCAATTAGTCTCTTAATATTGTGAAAGTGGAAGAATATTCAAACAAATGAATTCCGAGGAAAAGATTAAAATAGTTATGTAGGACATAACAGTATAATAATAGTGTAAAATAATCCCTGGCCAACATTCTGAAACAGCACGGGATTGAAGGGAGTTGAAACTTTGTTAAGGAAACAATCGAGGACAAAGTGACTTGATATTAGTGATAGAATCTGTATCAAAAGACCGTATACAGGAATTGTATATGCTTGATGCATGCCTGTGGTCCATTTTCTGGTGTCACTATTCACTTTTCTCTATTAATTTACAGTCCACCATTATCAAGTGGCTCATTTTATATTGCCACACCTTGTTTTAGAAGCAATTAACAGTACAAAAAGCAGGATCCACGTAACACGACTTTGCCAACAAAACTACTAGCTACCACTGGGAAATACCATTTCATCGGTTAAAAAAATCATGTTTCAAAAAGTATAATATCATAATTTTCAAACCAAAAGTTAAAATCTCTTATTTTCTCTCTCACTATCTAACAGTCAAATTCTCCTCCTTTACATTCTCTCCTATCATCGATTGTCTTTCTCAAGTTGAAATCGTGTTCAATGATTCATCTTACTCTTTCTTGGAGTCGATTCATCTTCCTCTCTCTTCGTTCAAAGTGTTGCTGTTACAGTGATTCCTTTTATCACCAATTTCTTGTCTATGAAAAAACATGTATTAAGAGGGTATTGAATCCCTTAAATACTTATTAATTAGCCATCAGCGATACCCTAATGCAATAAATAAAAATGGATGCAATGCAAGAGGTAAGTGGTTAATTTTCAACCAGTTTTGTTTTCTGTTATTGATTGCAATATCAAAGTGGACATCGTTGATATTTTAACATTATTGTATCTTGAATAGGCCAGGACACTGTGTTTAACTATGGTTCATTGGAATTGGGTCTGGGGCGTGACGTGCATGGCAAAATGCTGGTTTATCATCCTAAATCATACACTAACTTCGTGGCATCCATTATTTTCTACGAAGCTCCAACATTAAAGGCGTACAAAGCAATCATATGATTTATGAATTATACCCCTCATTTAGAAGCTAAGCGGGTTGTCAACTTATTCGTGTATGTGTAAATAGATTGTAATATCTAAGTATCACTATATATATATATAACATGATTATAGCAGGCGCTTCCCACTAGTGACCTAACATGGTTGTCTGAATTAAACTATCCATTCAAGACTTTTGATATATTTCACATTTATTAAAGTTTGTAGAATGTATAGAATAGCGTAAAGATATTGATTGGTTGCAGAGAAATATGTGAGTGGGAGAAAATGCATTCGTTTTTATCCATTTTAGAGTAAACATTATGCAGAGAGAAAATGAAGAATTATTGGGGGCAGGGTGGGACAAAAGCGTAACTGTAAGATGGAGAGTAGCAGAACGAGTGTTGGAAGGAGAGGACAAAAGAGAAGGAGGGCAGAAGGGTAATTAGAGGAGATAATAATAATAAAAAATAAATGAATATGAAATGAAGGAGAGTGAGATCTTTGTCTGGACGTTGTTTAGGGTGCATTGGTGTCAGGTTTTGATGGGTTGGGTTTGGTCCCCTTAGCTTTTTACTATGTTGTTTCTCTCTCTATCTGTTTGCAGAATTAGAGGGTTGGCTTTAACGTGCGCGTTCGGTTTCTTTCATCCTTGCTTGTCAAATTGGAATCTCTTCATGGGATGGGGTCCCCATAGTGAGTAGTGAGTAGCTAGGTCCCACTTTAGTATACATTTCAAAATCGATTAACTTGAAAAACAAAATAAGAATAAAGTGAATATTTAATAATAAAATAGAATTGAGAAGAGTAGGAGATCCCTTGGGAGACTACAAAATCCATTTGTTCCCCATCTCTGCTTTGCTTTATTTCACTTTAATTCCTTTTCCTTAGAAGCTGAGCTGCCACCACATGATTCTGCACCTTCTCAACTTCTCTCTCTCTCTCTGACAACCCCATTAACCCTTTCATTCTAAATTTTAATTACAACAATTTCTCTTCTCTCTCGTAGATAACCTCACATTTTAAACCATTTTAATTTTCTATACTCATGTGGGAGAGAAGAAAGAAGGATCTTAGAGGCTCTTGAGGCCAAAGCGTGGCCTTCTTATGTTCTTTAACGTCATGGCTTTTTGTCCCTTTCATTTGGAACCTTTTACTCCATCATAATGCAAGTATTTACTTCTCACTTTTCCTTTTTTTTTCTTTGAAATCACCTGTGCTGCATATTATATTAATCATCCCATTAATTCAAACTGAGTTACATGAACCACTACAGACAATAATTTGTTTAGTTTATTTTACTGGTGTGAAAATTAAAACCACAATCTCAATCCTATAGTTTAAAAGAGAAAGTTTTTCCTCCAATTAACTCACTATGATTTGGCTAATACAAATTGCATGTTTTCTCACATTTAGGTGAAGTTGAGATTTGACATTAATGTTGTCGACCAATAAATAATAAAAATATTTAACACGTGGAAATGTACTAAGAAAGTGAGATTCTTTCTTATTGGGATTCCTTTTTGGAATCGATTTATGAGATTGTGTTGTGTGTAATGTGTAGATGTAGTAGGGTGTGTGGTAGAGGCTAAAGATTTATTATTTCACGAGTGATTAGGTTTTAATACTTATCCTTATGTTATTATTTGTCAGCTTACATTTAAAAGTTATACCTAGAAAATATTCCGATTTTTAAAGATTTAATTATTTAAGTAATATGTATTGAATGTAATAATTTGTTTTTTAATCTAAAACTTATATTTATATGTTTTAAAATGTGTTTTAAATTAATGAGACTTAAATATGACCTAATTGGTAATAATTATAATTTTTTTGTAAGTTAATCAATATTAAATATAATTGTTACATAGGATGACCGTTCAATTTGTAGATCAGAACCATTGAGTCTCAAGAGTAGTATGTGATTGTAGTTATTATTTATCTATTTGAATTGTTCGATTTAATGATGACCAGAGTAATATGGTACAGTAACTTTTATGGTAGTTAATTGATTTTTTTTAACAATTTTTCTTTTATACTTTTCAAGTTTATCTTCTTGTTGTGGGTTAAGTTTTCTAATCATCTCTCTACCTTGTCATTTTGTACTCAAATATTAGATGGATGAGATGTTTCGTTTGTTTATTTTAGGATAATCATGGAATAGAATGTACAAAATTTAAATACTTATTTATTTTACAGTCGAACTAATGATTATAATTAATACTATACATTTTCCACTATTTCATTTAATAGTTTAATAAAATATACGATCGCAAAATTTGTTCATATATGCATCTAAGCCCCATATTGAGGTTTGATGGAATATCAATCAAGGACGTAATTACATGAGCACATATTATTATTAAGAATATATATATAGTTATTACTTTATGACTTATATATTTATTCTGGTTATAACACGTGTTATTTCAATTTTTAACAACATTTTATCTTTATATCTTTATAAAAAATGAAAATAATTCGAAGTGTTTGGAAAAAAAACTAGCAATAAATTTACCTTCAAAGATATTTATTTCTAATAAAAATATATTGTATTTATAAATAGATAAATATACCCTTTTATATCTTTTTTGCAAATTTCTGATTATTCAACAAAATATTTATAATGAAAAATAAACTATCATGCTGTTTTTCAACTTTCGACTTTAATTATAGCATTTAAATAACTAATATGCTAATCATTCATTAAATTTAATTTTGTTCAAGTAGATAAAGTTTACATGAGGATGAAATTAATTAGATTTTTCTGAAAAAAAAATTCTGATGAAACTAGATTCAAAAGTCAAACAAACATCGATTGAAATCAATCATTTGTTAAATTTTGTTGTCTTGGATTTTGAATTTCCTTCTCAAACTTAATCTTAATTTTTATATTCATAAGATTTTTCCCTCGGTATCTTATTTTTTTAATTGTTGTCTAAAAATAGCTATTCACATCCATAGTAACAGAAGAGAAGAAAAGAAAAACATGTAGATAAAGAATAAAAAGAAACGAAACGAGGACAAGATGATACAAAAATTAAAAAAATACAAAAATAAAAAAATGTTAAAAAAAAAAACTATAAGAATTTAACTGCAGTAATAATCCTATTTGAACTCTAATATAAATCAAACTCGTCGCGTGAAATTAGGTCGTGACATGCAACTATACAAATTTTCTTTTTACATCAAAGCCATTAATAAAATTCTAGTACCTCAATTTTGCAACCTGAGCATTATCCTTTACGGTCACGATTGAAAATGAAAAAATGAAACGATTATTAAAAGTATAGTATTTAATATTATTAATGCGTTGCATGCGGTGGTTTTTAATAAAGAAAAAAATCCTGGATTATTATTTTTTATAAAATTTTTAGTAAAAGTGCAAAAGTAATTTAATTCATATATATTAGTAGATAAATAATTAGGTTGAAGTTGGCATGTGGTGATCGACAACTTAAAATTTTGAGCTTCGGAGTCCCTTCTAAAACTCGCACTACATTACTATTTGAAAGCTTGAAGCGAGTCTCATATCTGTTCTTTGTCTGTTTACTCTTTGTTTTCAAGGATTCCTTGGAACCAGCAAAATGTCGGGTAACTGTGAGAAAATGGTAGTCATCCCTCCAACGACCAACCAATGGCCACAGGTTCATTTCTCTCTCTTCTTCCCACACACACAAAAACGCTTGGTAGACGAATACATGACCAGTGCAATTTTGTTGCTTAGCTTTTGGAATAGAATATCACACTGTGCTGTATCATACATACCCTAGAACGCCACCTTAAACTGGATCTCCCTTTTCTTTTTTCATATTTTATTTTATCAATTTTCCTTACCCTCTAGTAATATGTTATCAGGTGGATGATCGCAAGGTCTTGATGGGTTCCTTCGGTGGAAGTAACAATAGTAAGGTAATGGAAAAACCAGATCAAGAGCTTGTGCAGCAGCAGCTGCAACAACAAACCCTCAAGTGCCCTCGTTGTGACTCATCAAACACTAAATTCTGCTACTACAACAATTACAGTTTGTCTCAGCCACGACACTTCTGCAAAGCCTGCAAGCGCTACTGGACAAGAGGTGGAACCCTCAGGAACGTTCCTGTTGGTGGTGGGTGCAGAAAAAACAAGCGTGTTAAGCGTCCAATGACAAACTCTTGTTCTGCTGCCATTGACACTGCTTCTTCTTCTAATTCTTCTTCTGCTCTCACCGCCGCTTCGCAACCACAGATCGACACTGCTTCAACCTCGAATCACATCAACCCTTTGTTTTATGGGTTGCCTAGTTGCTCCAGCGATGTGAATCTTCCGCTGTTCCCTAGGTTTGGCTCCAGAATCTCCAGTTCCGGGTTTGATCTTCAGCTGAATAATGCCCTTGGATTAGGTTTTTCATCCGGGGTTGTGTCCAATGAACCCAGTGAGAATAATAGCTTTAGAAACGGGTTTGGTTCTAATAACGCGCTTCTTTCAAGTTATAATTCCATCTTTGGTTCTTCTTCAAGTTCTACATCCACTGCTCCAGCTTTGTCTTCACTGTTGAGCTCTACTTTGCTTCAACAGAAGTTTATCGGCAGTGGGTTGAAAGATGGTGCTGATAGCAACACTTTCCAGCATGGCTTAGGCTTAACCCCACTAGAGCAGTTGCAAATGCCGAGTGATAACAGTGAGGCAGGGATGGTGTCTTTAAAAGATGTGAAAGTAGAATTAGGACAAAACAGCAGGTTGGAGTGGAATGGTGCTTGTCAAAACCAGATCCAGCATGTGGGCATGTACGATCCTTCGCTTTATTGGAATAATTCAGCAACAGCTTTGGGTGTTTGGAACGATCAAGCTGCGAATATCGGTTCTTAAGTCACTTCTCTGATCTAGAAAATACCACCCAATCAAATGAAGAAACATGTTTTTCAATGTTTGTCTCCCCCTACATGTGTTGTTACTGCTACTTTTTTCTTCTTTTCTTTTTTCTTCTCTTGGGGCAAATGGGTCTGGTTTACTTAATTACATAAAAAGTTACTGAACAAGGAGGGAAAGCGATACTCATAAGAAAACGGGAAAGCTAAAGGTGAGAGGAGTTTGGATCGGAGCGATCATGTCAGCTGCATCCTGCAAATATATATAATTACTCTTCAGCCAGTTAGTTTTACATGTCAAGGTTGGGAAGAAAAATTGCACAAATTGCTCTGAGAGGAACCTCGGATCCTCTTCTCTCATCATCTCACAGTTGCTGCCACCTCGTCAAGCAGTGTTCTCCATAGTCGAGCAATGCAAGTTGGTCTTTCATTTTGTTATATGTATATACGCAATGACATCTATTTTTTCTTATTTTGTATTGTATTAATTAGCTGTTGTAGTTAGGTTGGGTAGGGGATTTACTGCGTGATGCTGTCCTTGAAGAGAGGAAGTAGTATTGGTTTCAATTTTGTTAACTTTGAGATGATTTTTGTTTTGGATAGGGAGAATGGGAATATATTGGATACATTTGGTATAATGTGGTATAGAAGAGAGGGGGATTATTTACTTGGTTTTAGGTGATTAATGATTTAATGTATGTGGGTGGTTTGGTGCTTATATTGTTCAACCTTTTTCTATGTGTTGGTTCTTCCGAGAAACTTTGGTCAATGCACAGAATATTGCTGCTTTGAGTTATGCATGTATATATCTTTTCAGATACTTGACATTGGAAACCATAAGCACCGTATATTTCACACTGAAAACAAATGAGCATGCTGAAATGGTATGTGTGCGCAAGATGGCCTAGGGAATCTAGCTAATCTCTTGCACACGATAGCAACTTAAGCAGGTTTGGACTCATGCTGTCTTATGGTGAGTATTGAATCCTAGAGAGATACATAACAACGGTCTCGAAATTCTCACACCTTTACTTTTACCGTATTTTTCTTAACTAGTTAAAAATCAGGACAGTTTTATCGGTAAAAGGTCCATTCTTTCTTAAGGATTTAAAACCACTAGGAAGATAATTTAATTAATCCGAAGTTTGGCAGCCTCTTATGTTGTCTAGAATGGGTAACCATAGATCTGGACTCAGGTGATACGCATGAGATACCATTATTATCTTAGGTCATGTACCGTCTGGTCTTATTATATTTGGTCGGAATCTTACTACACAAAATAAGAAATAAATTGAAGGGCGAGCTACTGCGTGTTGGAGGAGAATCACAGTCTGAATCACAAATACTATCACTAACAGAAACAAAATCACTAACTAATTATATGCTATGAAAATAACCATCTAATATTTGGTTTCTATCAAAACCTTTGGAACATTCAATTCTAGGAACAAAAGGATGTAGTACGTGAATTAGACCTAGTCATACATCAAACATAAAAGACGACCGTACGCAAAATAGAAACAACCACAATGAAAAAATTTGAACATGCAAAATATGTAATATTTAACATATAAAGGTTTGATAAATATCAATTTAATATAAGGAAAAATCATAAGAATTTTTAGAATTTTCTAATGAATATGTAAACTAATAGGATAAACTCTACAAAATGCATCGAAACACTAAAAAGTTAAAAAATGTTTAGTAAATGGGAGTTTGTTTGGAAATTTTCGTCTTCCAATTCCCTTTAATTATTGACTAGCATCTTCACCTCATTTCAAGCAACATTGTTTAGAATGCATCTTAATCCAACATATTTATCAAAAGTGACAAGCGTCTTAAGTTTTTCTTTCAAAAGCTATAACTATTTTATCAAATGTAAGAATTCTACTAACAAAAATATACACGAAAAGGAAGTTGTAAAGAAAAAGTTTAAAACTCAATTTTTAGTTATTTTTAATGATTTTTACAAAACGGTGCCAATATATATATACATGTATTAAAAGTTACACCAACAAATAAATTAAATGAAAATATTTATGCATTGTTATGATTAAGATCCTGAAAAAACAACAACCATTTCAATTTCAGCAATACATTGAATATACAAAGAGTATTATATCGATTATATAGTTGAATAAAAGAACTCCAACCTAATTGGAAAAAACATTCATTACTATGAAATACCTACAACCATCAATTCAAACCACAAAAATGACATTCAAAACTCACCAACACATGCAACTACTCTAGGAGAAAGAAAACGTAAAGGTATAGGAAGAAATCGCTAAGAAAAAAAAGTTAATTACGAGTCATACCTTAAACAAGTTTATGTCGAACGGTTTGAGGTTTAGCGTAAAACTTAACATTTACACAATTTTATGTTGAATTTATGTAAAACTTGACATTTACATTGAATTCACACAATTTGATGTAAATGTTAAGTTTTTTTGTCCGATCTTGAATAATTTGATGTAACGAGTTTTACTTATTTTAAAAAATGACATGCATTCTTTTCATAAAAATTTGTTGAGTTTAACGTAAATAATGAAACATAAAAGGCCAACTTTATGCTAGTATAAGTCTGTACATGTTAAAAATGTATATACAAAAATTCTATTATATTTTTTAATTATTTGTGTTTAAACACTTCAATATTTATAATGAACAATATTTTTAAGATTTACAGTACAATTGATAAAAAAAAAACACAAATGAAAACAACAATTCACAGGAGAAAAAACACGGTGAAGGCTAGAAAAAAATGTCAAACTCAATCTACATACAATCGAAATTCTCTATCTATCTTCTTCAAGTTTATTAAAAACCAATTATTCTCATTATCTTATTCCACGACCATGGAAGAAGGATTCAAATAGATTTTTTACTACTAAATCAACGGTTACCTGTCCACAAAACCAACCATTCTTAAGCACGATACATTCTTCTCTCAAATGTTTTCCAAAGTGTTTGTGTTATCTTCACGAGTTAATATGAATAGGTTACTAGATTGAGTTAAATTGTGCAAAGAAGTGTTTTATTTAGGTGCACAATATATCTTGTGCGTTTTTGCTTCTTCTTGATGAAAATAGTAAGAGTATTAATGGTTTGGTTTAGTTTGTTTCTTCTATTAAAAAATTACTCAAACTAAATATAAAAAATTAATGAAGTTTAATTGGTTTGATTTTGGTTTAATATGAAATTCGAATCAAATTAACCAAATCTTTTGTGGCTTGGTTTCAATAGATTTGTATGTTTTTTGTAACATCCCAAGATACAGTAATCACCATAATTTAGAATTAATTACAATAACAGTTAAAACATGCAGTCTTACACTAATAATATAAAATTCCCAAAACGAACGCGCTTAAATACAAAGATAAAATACCATACAGCACTATTTCAAATTCTAAAGACAAACGCTTTTACAAACTTCAACCGAACGTCCAACAGCTAAACAGAAACACTAAAGCCTACAACTAAACGAGCGCTCTAGGGCTCGGCTTTAACCTCTACCTCGACCAGATTGGCGTCCTCCAAAGTTTCTTCTTCCAGAGTTTCTTCAAGCAACGCCTCTCCGTCTGCTCACATCCACACGGATGATCATTGCATAGACAAGACGGACGTACACGGACGAACGACAACACAAGGAAAATAACACAGGGTAAGCTTATTGAATTTAATTCACAAGTAATTCATACAAATAGCATATTAACATTCATAAAATATCACAAATATAATTAGCTCGAACTCTCATAAGACAGACCGTCCGGACTGTATGAATCCATGTATCTACAGGCGTTCGTGCACCCTGGTGATGTGATAACTGAAAACACTCAACAGCTGCCACCCGAGGTTAGTCCTATCAGTCCAAAGTACTCATTAGGACTAGGACCTCCTACCGTTCCCACACATGACCTACTCCCCTCTACTTGAGGATGAGCACTCACGGAACATCAGGATGAACTGCCATCAGCAGATTTACCATGGTCATACTACACAAATTCTCATATTCCAAACATAGAGACGTTCCTCCTTGGAACGCTCGTTCAAATTCCATAATCATAGATTCATCCCTTATACTGTTCGCACATTATAACATTTCCTCTAAATCACATTCTCATTCTTAGTTCCACTTTCATAAAAAAACGAGCGTTCAGCCCCCTTCATAATGAGGACGAACGTTATCATGATACCGAGAGATACTCATTTCTGAAAGAAAGCAAACGAACGTCTTTCCAAGGACGGACGTCATGACCACTTGAATCAGTTAAATGAACTGATTCTAGAACGATTCAACTGATACTTAGAAGAATTTAAATTCAAGGGCTTTAGATCGAATCCAAATGAATAAAGACATCGCAAGGCGTTTAGATATTGATAACGGATACGAATTTATAAAAGATGTTAACCGCCAGTCAATGACCGAACGCGGTAATAGATATTTATTTACTGTTTGGACGAACGCTATTTTCATACATTTGGTAAGCAAGTGTAAGGACGAGCGTTCGGTATAAGACCGAGCACTACTAATGACGAACGCTTTGGGTCGAGACCCATCGCTGAGGCGGGATATTAATAGAAAGGGAAATTTATAAGGTAATCATAGTGAAGAGAATTATTTAGGAATGACTATGTATATAAGATCGTATTTTTCTAAGTTTCTCATTTTCTCGCGTAACACTCAGAGCACCTACGTTTGGCCGAATGCTCAAACGTAAGACTAATATAAGAGAACGTTCGTCCTAACTTAGTATTCTTTTCAAATGAAAGAATCCTGTTTTCCAAGGAAAGTACAAAATACCGAACGGTCAAAGACCGTTCAATAACGGACGTTCATTTTCATAGCATTTCATATTTCAAATTTCACTTACAGTAAACTCATTTTTCAGTATAAACCTTCATGCATTTAATTACTCATATCATAGCACATTTCATAAATTTCACATATCATCTCATCATCCAAATCATACATCAAAGATTAATCATACAGATTTCATACTTCATAATTTCACATACTTTATACAGCACAACACATACACATGAATTAAACTTAATAAGCTTCCCTTACCTGGATCGGTAGTGAACGAACGTCCTAACGCAAAATCCTGAATTCGTCCAACTATCACTTCTATCCTCAGACCACTCAACTCTTGCAAACTAAAACAAATTCCAGAATCAAAATTTTGATTCAGATAAAGAGAATGCATGTAACCAGATTTGGTTTTGCATGAACCCTAATAACGAACAGCTAAGGGACGAACTTACAAGATTCAAAACTTGAACTTGTTCGGTTTGATGAAAAGCTTATGACGTCTGGATTGCTTCTACGGTCTCTGAAATTGGATCGGAGAAGAAGAAAGTAAGTTATGGTAGAGAGAAGATGGAGGTTCTAGAGAGAAGGTAGAGAATTTGGAAATCAAGAGTTTGAGGAAGAAGATGAAGCATGCAGAAGAGTGGGAAGAGTGTTTTTCAGAAAATTAATTTCTCTCCCCACGTAGGACGAACGTCCATTCACCTGCTGCCACTTGGATTCCACCAACGTTTTCGAATGTTCCAAAGTGACACTTGGCAGTTGCATGCAGAGTGAGTGTGAGTGCGTTTTAATGGCACTGCACGCGTGGCGAGGGTGCATTAAATGGTGCTCAGAACAAGAGGGTGTGGGTGCGTTTCTTAATAAAATTTCCAAACTGGATTTTAGAGCAATAATGACGTGATTTGACAGGTGGAGGTTGTTTAAATTTTCGAGATCTTACATTTTTTATTATAATTATTGAATTTTATCAAAATTGTATATATGTTAAATAAAGAGATATGTTGGTTTTTTTTATAATTATTATCATATTTATAATTTCAATTTCTTATATTCATAAACAAATTACAAAATTTTACAACTAGAATAGCTGCAATAAAAAAATTATCATATTTTGATAATTATAATATATTGTAAGGATACTATAATCAAACCTTAAACTGATTTTAATAAACAATCTTATGTGTATTTGTTAGCTATTAACTTTAAATAAATAAAAATAATAATATTAATTAATTTCAATTTTTTCGATCGATTTTTAGTTATTTGAATTGTTTCGGTTTTAAACACCCTTAGAAAATATTAATCGCTTTTTTAATATGATAATCATCATTTGATTTCTTTTTTAATGATTAAACGAGTTGGCCAATTGTTGCTAGGAACCTAGGAGAGCACGTTCTTTAATTCTCATACTAAAAAGGAGAGTAATATATATACTTTTTAAAGTGGTTGCAACATTTTAACGAGTTATTCAAAATAAGTTCTTAACTCAAGTCAACAAGATTTGGAATGCAAACATGCTAAACTTTAACTTTAGAAGGTTTAGGTTAATGATATAACATATGTTAGAAGGAAAAAACTGATTCGTTTCTGCCATCTAATGTAAAGTATTTGGAACTATAATATTTTTTTTTTCAAAGTTCCTTTTTACTTTAATGGTATATATATGGTGGACTTGATATAGGTCAAATCATAGACATAATTTAAGACCTCTATTGATGATGCTTTTTTTTTTATCTTTTTGATATATTCATAATGTCATTGATCCTTTTTTTTAACTAAGAATTAATTTAGTAACATTTTTATGTAATATATTGTACTTTGTTTTTTAATAAATAATTTCAAAAGAAGTTAGAATTAGTTGAAATTACATTTGTATTACTATTGTAGATGGCAATACTGTTGTATCTTCTCAGTAATTTTTTTCTTGAACCATAATTAAAATGGTACATCTATGTGTTATTAACCTAGTAGAGAATTTAAGGTTAAGTATCAAAAGAAAATAATGAACAGGAGAATTATATTTTCTAAATTCCTTTTCTGTTACAAGGGTTTTTACCCTAGTATTAATTTATTAATATACTTACTATTTTCTTTGTTAAAAAAAATATATAATTCTCACTGATTTATGTAAAAGAGTTTGGATATGCTTATGTACAAAACCAAATAGAAATTCTTTGACTATATAAGAAATTAATAACAAGATAATTTTTTTTTCATATATGGTATTAAATTCAGACTTAAATTCTAGTCTAATCATCCATAAATTACCCCAACCTAACTCAATAATTGAAATAAATGACCAATCTAATTAGATTAGGCAATTCTATACACGTTACCAAAATTATCGTGGTCCATATTCATTATTGAATGGAATTGGTTTAAGAAAATACATGGCAACTCGTACCTCACATTTAATATTCAAATTAAGCCAAACATGTTCATAACCTCACATTTAAATTAACCTACAAAAATGTTTATTCATGGTTACCTAAACAATTAAGAGTTTAAAAGAGTTTATCACGATTCAACTTAAACAATTTTTGTCATTTAAAATAACTTCTTATGTGTGGAGTCCTTGAGACATTATAATACCTATAAGTAACTCTTAAGGATATTATACTATATAACACATATTAAAATGATTTATTCGAGCTTATTAAATACAAATTAAAAATAAGTAAATTTGATCCTTTTTTTATTATTTTTAATTTTTTTTTTACAATTATACTTAATTCATCACAGAGTAATGAATTATGTGAATTCCTTCACTTAATTACGTGTTTTTCCAACTTATTTCACCTATTGTATAAACTAATTATTGAATTTTTGTACAAATAACTACTTATTTCAATTTAAATAAAAAATAAATTATAATAAATCTAGGGATTCATATAGAAAAATAATATATCCATCTCTTTCTTTCTCTCTCTCTCTCTCTCCATATATGTATATTCCAATGACGTAATTTTTATTTTTGTATTTTAATTCATTTTATTTATATTTTTAACAAAATTTTATTAGGTATTTTTTAATTTCAAGAATATTAAGATGAAAAAAATTATTAGTTTTCCTAATACCGTTTTAATTTTTTGGTTAAATAAAAGAGAAATAGGTTTTCTTCGAAATTATATCAATTATACAAACTGTTAATAGTATTTTATAACCAATATATATGTATTTTAAACAAAATGATAATGTTATGGCCGGGTTTAATATTTATAATTAATTCAGTTTCTTTTGTTAAAACTTATTTTAGTAGATTCAATTACAAAAATTAACTGAAATCAATATTATGCTGGAGAAATAAACATACGTTGTAAATAAAATGCGTTATAAAAAAAGATAAAGAAAAAAAGAAGAAGATGAAAATAAAAAAGAAATAAAGATAATTATATAAGAAATCTGTCTGAGAGATATATTCATTAACGAGATCTAACAACAAGAAAATTTGAGTCAAAATCACTTAAGACAATAACATCATTTCTAATTCAAAAATTAAAAATAATAAGTTTATATGGTTTTTTTGTAAGTGTTCAATTTTTTAATATTATCTAATAGGAGACTTAATTAATTAAGAAAATTTACTAATTGATAATGATGATGTTATTTGAAAATAACGTAAAAAGACATCGTTAGTATCTGAGTAAAACTGTTATTTAACCATTTAAAGTAATAATAAAATTTTAGTAAACAATTAAAATTAGTAAAAGCTCTATAAAGCTTGATTTGTCTAGAAGCAGCCCCAACCTTAATATATAAAAGTCAAGTAATTAATACTTAGGGACTTTAAAGTGTCATTAATTTGAATGGGCAATGCATTCATTTAGTTTAACGACAATTGTACAGCTATAAGATTATGTAAAAGAAGTACTCATTTGTCTACCACATATGTCTATAGTCAAACGCTTATCTTGATTAGCAGATTAGGAAGGATTAGGTGAGAATTATCACATTAATTACTTGGTAATATTAGTGGTAGTAACTTTTCAACCAAACACGCTAATAATTAGACCCACAAATTTATACATTAGTCTTCTCTTTTTCTATGTATGGGCTTTGAGTTTTAAGACCTATGGCCTATTCCAGGCCCAAATGGGCTTCCAGCCTGATATACAAAAAATTATTTAAACTATTAATCTCTTCAAATTTATTAAACTATTTTAAAATAGTAAAAAACACGTGATATCTGCAAATCATGCATGTGCACCCTTGTTACGCTGGTAATATAATTTTCACCTTATTATTTCAAGTTAAATCAACAATTTGTTTGTATGTAAAATATTTCAATATATATTTATATTTACTCAAATAACCTGTTCAAGTGAAAAAAAAATGCTAAATTTAGTTGCTTTGCTAAAATGGGATTTTTTTTATTCATATATAAGTAGAAAGCGTGTGTGTGTGTGTCCAAATTCGAAAGCAACTATGTAACTAAACTTACAGCGTATTTTCAACAACAAAGATTCAAACGTAATTGCTAGTATTCTTATTAAACTAATGTTCGTTAATTAAATTTAGTTGGAAATTACTTTTCTCTCATAAAAGAATATATAGTACTCTCGAATAGGGTGATCTGGTCCAATCCGGCTCGGCTCATCACGGATTGGTTACTTAGTGAATCAATCTAATCCGACTCATTTATTAGCAAGTTAGAAAAAATTGAATCTGGTTCGACCCATAACGGATTGGTAGATTAAACGGGTTGACTTACTAATTCACTTAATTATAATTTTTTAAAATAAAAAAATAAAATTACAAATTTTTTGCAATCCAACATTAAGCAACAATAGATTCTTCTATTTAGATCTCACCAGTAATATATATTTTTTCAATTCCAATTTCACTTTTGATTCTTTCAATTTTTGAAGTAAGAAGTTTCACTAGGGTTTTTGACGAAAACGTGTTTGCCTGCTATGTGGTTGATTATGGGATAAATTCTCTGCGCGACATGTCTGATGAACTAGCAGTGCATCCCGATTGCCGGAATGTTAGTAACCCTTTTCATGAATGCAATGATTACTATTTTAGAGTAAATATTGATAAAATGATAGTAGTTGAAATTATTAAGATTGTATAACGAGTTTTTCAATACAATCTGAGACAATTAACAACAACTAACCTGGGTTGGGGATGATCAACAGTGAAGTGAGACCACAGTGAAAACAGAGCAAATTCGCGAGAACAAAGTGAAGAGAGTATATTTTAGGATTTCATAAAATAATAAATTAATAAAATAAAATTAGGTGGATTGGTGAGCCAACTCATTTTACTACGGGTTTAACCCGGATAAGCCGAGTTAAAAATTGACCTACGTAAAAATAATAATTTTTTTAAAACCCAATCCGATCTGAACCCATATCAGATCGGGTTAATTCGTGGGTTGTAACCCATTTTTGACACCTATATAATATATAAAGATCCAACAAAATTAGTTTCAGTAATAATTTTAACAAATAGATTATGCAAATTCTGTAAAACCAGAGTGAGTGAATGGGTAATATTAAATAAATAAATTTGATAAATAAATAATAAAGATCGGTAGTGAATTACAATTTTGTATATATTCGATCCTGTCTGAAAGTTATTTTAATATTTATAAATGTCTGAATATTTTAAAATTTATTTCTGGTAAGATATTTTTTAAATTAATATATAAAATTATAGTCACTATAAAAATAATTATTAGAATCAAACATATATTTTTAAATATCTGGTATGTTCATTTTATTTAATTAAAACTAAATTCAATTTTTTTTTTTGGTTTTTTAAACTTAACTAAAAAAAATGAACCTCTAACCTACTTTAATTAATCACAACTTGAACAACTTGTATTTGACTAATATGAGTTCATATATAAAATTTAAAATACTAAATTTAAATTATACTATATTAGTCAAGTTTGATTCATAACTGAACTCAACTTAATAGGAGTATTACAAGTAATATCTTAATTACTTTCTTAAAGAGGAGATATATTAAAACATTCGTTATATTCTACGACATGAAAAATAAAAAATAGATTTGTCATAGTTTTTAATGAACTTAATATTTAAAAATTATATATATATATATATATAGGGGTTTGCTAACGCGCGTACGCCTGTTTTTCAGTTGGTACATTTTAGCAATGTGTACCGGATTTTAGTAGACAAAAATACCCTTATATATCATGGATTCTAAGTTTTAAGGTTAAGGAAAAAAAAAAAAGAAACCCCCAAACCCTTACTCACCTCTCTCATTCCTTTCAATCCTTTCTCTTTCATCTCTCTCACTCCAACCTTTTCTCTGTCATCCCTACTGTAGCCCCAATTGAAAAAAATCAGAAACACATGCCTTTAAAAAAATTTCATTTGTAAAGAGTTGAGTCATTGACATATTCACCTTCAAGGCAAAGGTTCATTCAAGATCTCTTCAATTTCACCATCTTCAGTAACCTCTCTAATTTCATCATCTGTATTTGTTGAATCATCATCTCTAAAAAAAACCCTTCAGGCCAATTACCAATTCTTTAGGACGTCATTATGCTTGTGAAAATTAGATAAAATTATATACGACAAAAATTATAAAATGAAAACTCATTATAAAGTCATTTTTTGTAAGAAATTGTTTAACAACTGAGTGTTTCTAATTTTTTTCCAGGCCAATTACCAATTCCTTTGATGTCATTATGCTTGTGAAAATTAGATAAAATTAGATTAGACAAAAATTATAAAATAAAAACTCATTATAAAATCATTTTTTGTAAGAAATTGTTTAACAACGAGTATTTCTGATTTTTTTCAGGTCAATTATCAATCCCTTTATGCTTGTGAAAATTGGATAAAATTAGATAAGACAAAAATTATAAGATGAAAACTCGTTATAAAATCATTTTTTTGTAAGATTGTTTAACAGCAAGTGTTTCTGATTTTTTCAATTGGGGCTACAGTAGGGATGACAGAGAAAAGATTGGAGTGAGAAAGAAGAAAGAGAAAGAGTTGAGAGGAATGAGAGAGGTGAGTAAGGGTTTGGGGGATTTCTTTTTTTCCTTTTTTAGTTTTGAGAATGGAAATTATTAAAATACCCTTAACCTTAAAACTTAGAATCCATGATATATAAGAATATTTTTGTCTACTAAAACCTGGTACACATTGCTAAAATGTACCAACTGAAAAACAGGCGTACGCGCGTTAGCAAGCCCCATATATATATATATATATATATATATATATATATATATATATATATATATATATATATATATATATATATATATATATAAAGATATTTTTTCAATAAATGATGACATACAAGTTTTATATTATCAATAAAACACATCTTTCACATAAACTTTAAAATAATAAAACGACCAACTTTATCATATAATAGTTTGCCTATGGATAAATATTGAAGTATATTTTTCATTTTTTGTGTTAGTATGAAGTGATATTCTCTTGATATTTTTTAACTGTTGATTTTTAAAAAAAAAAATGAAAAGATGGTTTTATTAATCTATTATTATTTTAAATTGTAAATAGCATTATAACTATTTCTTAATTATAATACTTTTTACTTAAAATCTAATTAATTTATACATGATACTATGATACAAAGAGATTAACTATTCTGTAATACATATTTTGTTTCTAATGTTACCTTTTAAGTGTTTTTTTAAAAATCAAAATATTTATTTTATCAATTTTATCTTTAAGTGATTATTTTGATTTAACTATTTTTTTGTTTTATCCCTTTTTTCTTCTAAAATTTAGCTATTCTTTTAAACTAAAATAATTATTTATAATTATAATCTATATTTTAGAATTATTTCTATAAATATAATAACAATCTTATTATTTTTTGTTATTACAAAAAAAATACTAGTCTATCATAATGAAAATAAAAATTAGTTATTATGCATTTATTGTAGAGTATATATAAAAAAAATAAAATTAGAAAATTTATTTAAGTTTAAGTATTCTAAATAAAGTTAATTATTATGAAGAGAGAATTTAACTTTAAGTGGTTTTTATCAAAAATTATATTAATAAATGAGTATAAATTTCATTTTATATGATTTTGTGATGTTAAGTTTGCTTTAAATTCGTTTTTTTAATATGATATAAAAACTTATTTTATAAATACGATAACTTTGTCATATCATTTATTATTAAATCATTTAGAAATATCAGTCTCATACAGTTGATTAGGTTCATGTTTTAGTATTAAAAAATATATTAGAGATCTCGTATTATACTAAATATGAAATCAATTTATAATATGTAATTGAATCATAGTTTCTTTATACAAATCATTATTTTTTAGAGAAAGTTACAGTTAAGTGTATTTCCTAATATCTATATCATCTTGTACTGATAGTATTTAAACTTTTGCACTCAAAATTGAATCCGAAATAATTATTTTTGTTATTTATTTTTTATAAAAATATTAAACAACACTTATGAATAAGTGATCGTATTTGACCCAAACCCTGAGTTGACTTATTATAGACCCAAAACTTATTTTCCATTGTTTTCAACCAATAAAATCTAACGTAATAAGACTATTAATATATTGTATTTTATTAGCATTGAAAACCAGAGTATAAAATAATAATATTTTGATGAGCATAATCTTTGCCGTTTTCTTACATCCCACCAAATTCATTTTGGTTAAATATTATTTTAGAGAAAGAGAGCCTCCACCAAAATCATTCTCGATGGAAGCCAAGTAAAAACACGACAAATGGTCACAAACCAGACACGAGCAGTTGTATGGCATGAGTGCACACATGTCGTCACCCACAACCTTTTTCTGTGAAACACAACAACAAAATATGCGTCTGATGTCAAGCCTTCAATTTGTTCCTCTGATAGCGTCAAACTCTCAAAACTTTAGTCACACGGAACCCCCAAATAAAAAAGAGAAAAAAAAAACTAAAGTTAGAGAAATGTTCGAAAATGTTCTGGTGGAACGAAGTCAAAACTAGGTTGAAATGCGTGTTAGGGAATAATGTGCCTTCTTCTTCGGACTAAAGAAAAGAATCGAATAAATTCCATCACCACCACCACTTAGCTTTTTTCTTCTCTGCTGCTACTTTTTTATGCCTTCACTTTTCTAAGTCAATGCTTACTATTGTTAATTTCCACTTGGGTGGAGTATGATCATGCTCTCTACAGATAAACTAATTAAAATATATCATATATAAAAATCTGGTGCACAAAATGCTCATCGATAAAGTATTTAATATTCTTCTTTGAGTTATTGTTATTATCCGTGTATGGTTATGATTATCGAAAAGATCACACAGACATTGAGTTTAATTTGGGTGAGTCTCAAACTTTCTATCTTACATATTTTTGTTGTTTTTTTTATTACCAAATATTAAACTTATTATTTTGTTAATAAGAAAAGTTGAACTTATTATTCTATTTCACCTATTGTCGGACCACTATCGGACCATCCATTAATTATACTCTCACGTTCGAAATGTCTATACCTCAGCATGAAGGGAGTGTGTTGGAAGTCCTATATGAACTAGAGATAAAGCCAAATTATAATATATAAGTGAGTATAAATCTCATCTTACAAGCCGATTTTGTGGGGTTGAGTTAGGCTTAAAACTCACTTCTAATATATATTGTTGTTATTATAACTTTGTAACAGAGATGTCAATTAAATATACCCTTGTAATTGTTAATGTCATTTGAAATTATATTTTAGATAAAAGTATTTTGATGAAGAAATGATGTGTTTGTCCATACTAATCAGTAATTTTTAACCATGGGTTATTTAACTAAAATAACATAAAAATTATTGAGGAATGTTAAAAATTGGTTAAAGCACCGGATATTCCAATGATAAGATGAACTATTAAAGTTTATAGTGAAAAGATTTGTTAGCGTCAAGAACTTATTTTCGTTATTTTAATTAACATTTTTAGAGTGATAATAATTTAAAAATAGTGAGATTTGATTATTTTAAAATTAAAAGGTTTTAATATAAATAGGTTTGTTAGGGTGAAACTCATTGACAATTATTTTTGCAAAACAATAGAGGTCACTACAAGTTCAAGATCTCATAGATTTCACATCAATGTTTTATCTAGATAATTGAATCTAAAATGAGTCTTTATGAGTGATCTAGTTACTTCTATGAATGAGTAGTGTAATAATATTTTTATGCTTGTTTTATAAAAACTCTTTTTTGCACACTAATTTATCTTATTGTTTCTTTTGATGTTTCTTATGTGTTTGTTTATTTTTTTATGATAATTTTGTGTGAGCAGACGAGAGGTAGGTATTGAAACATACATATTTGATAAATGACAATGATGTTAGGAGTATTGTTTTTTATCGTCTAGTAATTTTTCTTAATTGTCTTAGATATATTTTATTTTTATTGTTATTTTGTTTAATAATTATATTTATATGTGTAATATAAGACAAATATGTTTTATTTTATCAATTTTGTAACGTTTTATTTTATCAGTTGTTGTTAAAAATGAAATGTTACAATTTTTATGTAACAATAGGACTAAATCCTATTACAATAATAAAAAAATAAATTCATAGTTAATCGAATATTGATTAAGATAACAAGTATTTTCAAACGGTGAGTAAACTTGACTTATGGAATTTTTTAAGGTTATATTGAGAATAGGGAGACCTTCTATAACTAAAATCATTAAATAATTTGAATTTTTCCAAAAGTAATTTTGTTTTATCCTAAAATTAAAAAGTGATAAAAAGGGGAGGAAGGGTGAGAAGAAACTTTTTGTGCTGTTTAAAGGTTTTAAAACTCATACAAGTGTATATTCCAGTACTATTTCTTTGCTCATTAGCCTCTATAAAAGTAAAAGTGAGTTTCAGTAAAAATCATCATTTTCAGTGTTTTCTCAAAAATATTAAATGCAATGGTACTTACTAGCCATAAAATTAATGATTTTAAGTTAATTTTTTAATTATTTAATTTTTAATAAATTTCATTTACAATTACTGATAAATTCCTCTCGGATCAAGTAGATATTTAACATGGTCAATACAAATATTTAGGAGGGATTAGATGGGGTAAATTCATAATTATCAGACAAAATTGAAAACAACGACATGTTTGTTGGTTTAATAGGGAAGGAACTTCGCTCTTATATACTCGAGTTTTATAACGTTCAAATAATAGGCTTTTTGTTCAAGCTTCTTTCAATAATATATTTTAGAAGATAAATGCTTACTATGACAGGTTGTTTTGCTAGCAAGTTTTTCAACCATAACAAGTTGAAAATGAAAACTATATTGTTAAAATAGAAAACATATTTAGACTTTGTTTCTTTTGAAAAAATTATTTGAGAAAAAAATAGATGATAAAGTTATGTTTCTTTTAAGGAATTTAAATGTGAGAGTCGATATATTTAAAAATACAATCTATAAAAGTTTAAAGTAAAATCTATAAAAGTTTGTGTTGAAAGAATAAAAATGTTTTAAAAAATTAAGAAGTAAGGTTACATATATGTTCTTATAATTAAAATTAATAAAATTTAAACGTAATTAATTAAAATTGATTTAAAATAAAACCTGGAAGATATTTTCATAAAAAAAATTAATTGGTGTAACTAATTCAAAATAAAATGTGATTGATTAAAAATAATTTTAATTAAGTATTAAATTATAAAAAAATTAATATTGTTGTAAATTAATTATTTTTGTTATTATAAACTTTTATTAGTATTTTACATAAATATTGTATATTTTTTCCATTAATATTGTTTTTAAATATATTATATTTTATTATTATAATTATTATTTGTTTGAGTTGAAAGTGTTCGAGAGTCGGTCGTCCTTTTTTGCTTTACTCTTTTTCTATCATCCAATCCTCTTCACGCAATCCACTCCGATGGGTTGTTGACCTGCAAAAGACACTCTCACGCTCAAGTCAGATATCTTTTTTAAAGAGGTCTTTATTTTATTATAATAGATCAAAGTTATTTTACCTAGATGTCAATCGTATATTTATAGGACTTGTGACAACCAAACATATTTATTAATCATTAACGTAATATATCTTTAGGCAATCAAATAATCAATCATTACTCTGATCGATATATTTCATATAGTACATAAGTCCCCCAAGCTCAAGAAAGCTCTTTATTGAAAGAGGTGCGCAGGGATTATTATGAGCTTAAGAGAGGTCGTTTAGCAGTAGACGCTAGGAGTTCTCTTTGGAACTTTTTCCTAGGTTGAGTAGTAGACTGATAGGAGTTCATTTTTTTAGAACTTTTTCCTAGGTTGAGCAGTAGACGCTAGGAGTTCTCTTTGAAACTTTTTCATGTGCAAGATACTTTCACTCACAAAAATATGCGTTAAACAAAATAAAGTAAATGTTTCAATATTTTATAATTTATTTTTATAATAAAGAATTATTAGAACCTGACAAGGTTTCCTAGGTTGAGCAGTAGGCGATGGGAGTTTTCTTTGACACTTTCTCCTGTCCTAAGCAGTAGATGGTAGGAGTTCTCTTTGAAACTTTTTTCTAGGTTGAGTGGCGACTGATAAGAGTTCTTTTTAGAACTTTGTCCTATGTCGATAGGAGTTCTTTTTAGAACTTTTTCCCATGTTGAGCAGAGGCACTAGATGTTCAATTTGGAACTTTTTTCTAGGCCGAGCGATGGTTGATGAGAGTTCTTTTTAGAACTTTGTCCTATGTTGAAAGGAGTTCATTTTATAACTTTTTCCCATGTTGAGCAGAGGCACTAGACGTTCCACTTGGAACTTTTTTCTAGGCCGAGCGGCGATTGGTAAGAGTTCTTTTTAGAACTTTTTCCTATGCTGATAGGAGTTCTTTTTGGAACTTTTTCCAATGTTGAGCGGAGTCACTAGACGTTCCATTTGCAGCTTTTTTCTAGGCCGAACGGCGGTTGATGAGAATTCTTTTTAGAACTTTTTCCTATGTTGATAGGAATTCTTTTTAGAACTTTTTCATGTTGAGCGGAGACACTAGACGTTCCATTTGGAGCTTTTTTCTAGGCCAAGCGGCGATTGATGGAAGTTCTTTCTATAACATTTTCCTATGTTGATAGGAGTTCTTTTTAGAACTTTTTCCCATGTTGAGCAGTAGACGCTAGGAGTTATCTTTTGGAACTTTTTCCTGTGCAAGATATTTCAGGCACAAAAGTATGTGTTAAATAAAATATTCAATATTTTATTTTTATAGTGGGAAGCCATTAGAACCTAACAATGTTGAACGTTGGTGTTTCCAACTGACCAAGCGGTAAGGGATTAAACCTTCCTATGCAAGATATTTTTACTTACAAAAATATGGGTTCAAAATATTTTATTTTTATAATGAGAAGCCATTAGAACCTGACAAAGTTGAACGTTGGTGGTCTAACTGACCAAGCGATAAGGGATTGAACTTTTCATATGCAGGATATTTTTACTCACAAAAATATGCATTAAATAAAATGTTCAATATTTTATTTTAATAATGAGAAGCCATTAGAACCTTACAAGGTTTAACATTGGTGGTCCAACTGACCAAGCGGTAAGGGATTGAACCTTCTTGTGCAGGATATTTTTACTCAAAAAAATACGTCTTAAATAAAATATTCAATATTTTATTTTTATAATGAGAAGGTATTAGAACCTGACAAGGTTGAACGTTGGTGGTCCAATTGACCAAGCAGTAAGGGATTGAACTCTTCCTGTGTAGGATATTTTTACTCACAAAAATATGCGTTAAATAAAATATTTAATATTTTATTTTTATAATGAGAAGCCATTATTTTTATAATGAGAAGCCGTTGGAACCTAACAAAGTTGAACGTTGGTGGTCCAACTGACCAAACGGTAAGGGATTGAACCTTCTTGTGTAGGATATTTTTACTCACAAAAATATTCGTTAAATAAAATATTCAATATTTTATTTTTATAATGAGAAGCCATTAGAACCTAAACGTTGGTGGTCCAACTAACCAAGCGGTAAAGGATTGAACCTTCCTGTGCAGGATATTTTTACTCACAGAGATATGCGTTAAATAAAATTTATAATCTTCTTCTTTGTGGAGGCATTTAATTTTTGCCTCGTAAACCTAATAGTTCTCAAAACAAAAGACATGCCTTTAAAAATTATTATGGAATTTTTTTCTCTTGGTGTAAAACCTGGTATTGATATGAAGTAGTGATGTCAAGACTGAGCGCTCATCTGGTTTCTTGTGATTTCATGGGGATGCCGCTCGGTCCCAAGGTGGACGCCAAATGTTTTGATTGAAAGTGTTCAAGGTCGATCGTCTTTCTTTGCTCTGCTCTCTTTCTATCATTCAATCCTCTCTGAGAACGCAATCAACTTTGATGGGTTGTTAACCTGCAGAATACACTATGCGTTCAAGTGAGATATCTTTTTCAAAGAGATCTCTTTATTTTATTATGATAGATCAAAGTTATTTTACCTGGATGTCGTATATTTAAAGGTGGCAGTCAAACATATTGATTAATCATTAACGCAATATATATTTAGACAATCAAATAATCAATTATTAGTACCGCATATTTGTAAGCGTAAAACAATATGACCCATTAGTATTTGTTAATATACTACAAATGATCATTAACTCTGATCGGTATATTTCATATATTATATTATTAATATATTGTAAATTTTAGAAAAAGTCAAGAGTCATTTACTAATTGTATTCTTTATTTCCTCAAATCATCTCTCATCTTAAGAAATATAGAATATCACATCTCATTTTCACTTACTTCTCATAAATAGTAAAAATGAAGTAAAGATATTTAAAATAAACGAAGTTATTGAAAAAGTATATTTTGAAGAGAATTTTAATAAATCTAAATCATGCTAGCATTTAGTTTTAGTAAAAGTTTATATAAAGAAAAAAAATTAGAACAACATATATTACATTTCATTTACTAAACAAATTAAATTATAAAAACACATATCTTATTTAATAATTTTATAATTTTCAAAAAATCTAACAAACAATTATGTATACATCAACGAGAACTTGGGATATCTGATCCTCGGGAATGGCAAAGATGAAAATTTTGTGACATGGAAGCATTCATTATAAGAAAGAAAAGAAGACCTTTAAATTTGTATATGTAATAATGGAAAGGTAGTACTGAAAGATGTATAAAATTAGTTTTGTGGGCACATAAAGTGAGATTTATTTTGGTTTGGTGAAAAGCAGTGAAAATTAGCAGCGAAACTGGGAAATGGTGTGGGTGTGAAGAGAGACAGAAGTATGAGTTAGAAAAATAATGGTGTTTAAGCTGGAAAACTAAAGGAGTGTTGATGTGAGTAAAGCAATAGGATTATTAGAGATGTAGATGGAGAAGGGTAAGGAGTCCCATCATATATATATATATATATATATATATATATATATAATAATGATACTTTCACAATATTTTAAAATCATCCACGTGTCATTTTGTAATTGGTTCAAAACTACTTCACAATCAATAATAATAATCATAAACACCAATATGGACCAATCATAAAATAACACATAAATGATGTTAAAATATTGTCAAAAAATATTATCAAAATATCGTTATTCATATACATTTGATGATGGGATAGGGTCCACCACTACTACCTCATCATACATTCTCTCGAAGAGCACGAGAACATCAAAATCATAATGGATCAGTGGTGATAAAGCCAGACACTGGATTCTTCCTCCATGCATCTGTCACTAACACCTTTAACCAAACACTGCTACGCTACACCACCATTTCTACACTTCAAGGACTCTCAACCCCTGTCATTAAAAAACACAATCCAACTATTATGTCCACTACAATACCATGTCATATTGTCCATGAAAAAACAAAATATGAATAGAAATGTTGGATAAGGAAAAAAACTTCTATATTAAAATTACATTTAGATCTTTATTATAAATAAATGACAGTAAAAAGAATTTTAAATATTACATTATAATTAAAAAAAATCTTTTAAAAGGACACCGAGGTAATTATGATTAAAGTTGTAATAACAAAAGTATCATGGTTACGCTATTAGGGTCAAACTTGTACTCTTGAACTTCTTTGGTAATTACTTCAAATGCTTTTGGTTAAGTACAATGAACGAGGTTGTGATGGTTGTAAAGATTCACGTATTCAAGTTTGAATGTAATTCATACGTAAGATAAACTATATTTATAAGGATGACCAAAAAGTAATTCATCTCAGCATAAAATGTGATTTAAATGTCACTATAGTTTCGCCTTTTCGATCTAGAAAAAAATAAAATCTGAACTGTCTATTAACTTTGGTCTCCAATTTAAGGTTTTAGTTTTGTTACTTTCTAAAACACGCGATAAAATTTTAGAGAAAGATATTGTATGTGAAATATACTATGATAATTCTAAAGGTACATATATGGATATGGATTATTAGACTAATCTTAAAATTTGTGTTTACCTGAACGTGAAGATATGATGAACTTACACAAAAATAATATTTAGATAGATTTAAAACTTCTATGTTCCCCTTTCACGTTAACAACAATAAATAAAAACATATTGGTCTAATGCAAACCGGATTTATTATTGACTCCTTCGAGATAGTGAATTATTGGGTCACTAATCTAATCAATAATTGAATAGCGTGAAATGATAAATCCAAAATAACACAAATAATTAAAAGAATGCATTAATATGTTTGCACATGTATTACAATAAAATACAATAATATTGCGATAATTTTCCATTCCTTTTATAGAGTTTTTGTTTTGAATCGAATTTCACCAAATTTAATTTCTTTTACTAACCAGCAATATATTTTAATTTTTAAACTTTTTTAATTCTTAAATATATAAAAAATAATGAATATAATTCTTTTAATTAAATAATATTATTTTGGCATGTTCACATATCAATCTAAAATACCATTTAACATTTAAACATAAATTAATTTCATTACATTAAAAGAAGAAAATGTATCAAAGACAAATAAATTTTAATTTTACATCTAAATTTAAAAACTAAAAATATATTTAATCTTTATTAAAATTATTATAATATTTTTATCTAACTATAAAAGAATATATAATAGTTAATTTTTAACTAGTCAACTTTAATTTTATTTATTCATTCCTTTTGAAATAAACTATCTTCCAAAACTTATTTTCTTTCTTATTTATTGCTCTCTCTGTTTTATTTCATTTTTTATATATTTTTAAATCGTTGTATAATTATCCATGACAAGATTGTGTTTGTATCATTACAAGAAACACAAATAATAGAGTACAATATTGCATCAGGCATGACAATAACATTATAACCTCAACACATATGTAACCTTGTGAATACTATTTATTTATTTACTTAATATGTTAAATTAGAGAATACCGTCATTTATACTAAAAAGTATATTTAAAAAAAATTCCGTAAGAATAATTTTTAATGTTAGAGGAAAAAAAAAGAGTTAGTTTTGAACTGGCGTTAACTATGGTTTGCGCTAATTATGATGTTTGAAATTGACAGGACTCTCCTTATGAAATATTCTGTTTAATTATAAATTTTTAGGAATAAATACCCAATTTTATTTTATTTTTAAATATTGGCGTGTTGATTTTTAGATAATCATCATGCATTTGGGTTTTTGAGTTTCTTTTCTTTTTTTTTTTCATTTTTCTTCTAACTTTAATTAACATTTGTTAGTGAAATTGTTAATAGAAATCCACGTCAACCACTAAATAGGACATTGACTGGTTTCATAGTACATACCTCATATATCCCTGATAAAAGATGGTAATGGGACTTAAATCTATATATTTGAATAATTCACTGTGTTGCATCTAAGTTTTTTAGTTTTGAAATATTTTTACAAATAAATTTAAATCTTTACCATTTCTTTACTTCGCTTGACACAACTCATGAGGCCTCAATTCTGAATTTAAGATACTTTGTTTTTTTCAAAAATATTTTTATTTTGATAAATTGGCTCATTATAGACCGAATTAAAAATAAACGAACTCAACTTTTTTTTTCTTTTGGGTTAAAAATTTGATAACTCAAGTTTTGTTCTTTTTATTTATTGTCTAATATTTACTGTAGTATATTGAAAATATAATCAAAATAGATTGATTCAATCATTATTTTATAAAAATATTTTTTTTATCAAACATTATTATAAAGTTAATAGTTAAAAAATAAAGTATAAATTTATATAATTTTACAAATAAATAATTAAATCTCCAAACTATTCAAACATTAATATTGAAAAACACTTTAATATTTAAAAAATGAAATTGTCAACCTAAAATAAAAAATAATTATTGTAAAATACACTTAAATAATAATAATTTAAATTAAGTTAACCCACGGTATGAAACCAACTTTTACATCTTCACCTTTCCAACATTTTCTTTATTATCTGAAGCCACAAACAATTTTTCTTAGCCATACTATTAACCAAAATTCATGTAAAATTGGCAAGAAATTCTATTATATAAGGATCAACAAAAACATCATTAAACTTCTTCCATCTATTCGTAACATATAACAGAAATGATAGTACCAATCACACACATGTCACGTTAATAGTCATTTCACTATTACTGTAACATCCCACTATCAAAAATACTCATAGGCTAGCCAAATCAACATTAAATAATCCAAATCCATTTTTTTCAAGAAAATTAGTTCTAAATTTGTACACTTAATAAAAAGTCATTATTTTTGTTTTATTAATCTCCTAATCTCTCTTCCCCTGTTAACTTTCTTCACTTTCTTATACATAAAGTTTGTACTCATAAGTTATTCAAATTTTTGATAAGACGCCTTATAAAAATTTGAATCACTGATGAATACAAATTTCATATATAAAAAAAGTTAACAAGGGAAAGAGAGATCATGATCAAGAAAAAAAAACAACAACTTTCTATTGAACTCAAACTCAACTTAATTGAAATACAACAAATAGGAGACAAGATTGGGACAACAGAACTTATTTCCATGAAACATGACTTTCTACCTTGTCTTTAATGCACTCAAGCTCCTTTGACTAAAGATTTCGGGCTTGCACTTTGGAAGCATCTGATGTGAGTTTTCTCCCAACTTTGGATGCATAGCAATGTGATGAAGCCTCTCAGTGGTAATATTTTCCAATCCAAACGAGTCCTCCCTTAACATGGCTCTTCAACACCTATCACTGATACTAGATAAATTTTTACAATAGCACTAGTATAATACCGAGGAAATTTGTTACATTGGGAGCCCTAATGAAATGCTAAAACTGATTTTGGTGAGCACAGGAGGGTGGCGGTGTTTTCGATTTTACATAGTGATTGCTGATGCATTCTATGGTGTCAGAAGTTGCACATTCGTGTGACAAACGATGCGGCAGAGTGGGGAGTTATCTCGAGATGTTTCACTGCTTTTATATTCTCTGTGCTTGGAGATCTCCTTATGGCAGACCAAAGATATGCTTTAATCGAAAGCCACGACTCACACACCCCACCAACCCCGCCATTTCGTACACATTTTGGTCACTTCCTTCCTAGGCCACTTTTCCACAACACCAGTTTAGCTCCTGTACAATAATACTAATGTTATGGACATTGCTTTTGCTATTGCCTTGCCAGCCTCAACATATCATCATTTCACGTGCTATTTCATCCCAATTACGTATCAATTTTCTTTTGAATTCATGTACGATTACTTATGTTTAAAAGCATGCACTTGTACGCATAATAATTAACAATTGACGATATCATTTGCATCTAACATATAATTTAATTTCTATAGTTTTGGTGAGCCTGCTTCTGTTTATCTTATGGAACAGTTAAACGAACATGGAGCATTGTTTAAACGATGTATAGTTCGGACAAAAGAAAAAGCAAAATGTGGAGAGTGGGTTAGTTAATGATCAGATGATCAGGGAAACCCATGCAGCTCACATGTGCCTTTTGATTTGCACTTGGCAACGTCGAAATACAAGGACAAGTAACAGTTTGCATGCATTATTAGCTAGGCGAGTTAGTAAGATTGACTGACATTCCCTAATACATGGTACGGAAAGAGAAGCTTTTTTAAGACACGTAGTATTAGATAATGTAACGTTGTTTTCTACGTTTCAAAGTATTTCTAAGACAATGTTAATTATACCAGAAAAAAGGACCAAAATGAAAAATTATGAACATTGTCTTTTTTTTAATGATCGAACAGCGAATCTGATTCTAATAAGCCAGGACGAAGTTAAAGCGTAACAGCAAAGCGCACAAAGCATAGTTGCAAATAAAACAAACGGGACTCTTTAAAGCGAAAGAGAATTTGGATCTTCAGTCACCCACATGCCCAATATGGAACCGTTCCATCAACTTTTTCACCAAAGACATCATTCCCTTTGTGCATGTATTTAGCAAAGTTGCCTCGTTAATTTGGAATTTTACATTCCTTTCAGACTTTGGCTTAAACTAACAAATCATACTTTGCTTTGAGCAAGACAATGACTTAAAAGGGCAGAGGATAATCGATGGTAATGGTAACAAAAACAAAAAAGACTTCGCCTGATATAACTGTGTGTAATTAGAAATATATTATATGTAAAAGTTCCGAAACAACCTGACCCAACCCAGAAATTCTCTATTCAACTATCTATGACAAAGGAAGAAATAAAATGTTACGGTTGATCACCGTTTACAGCAACTACACCAACAGCACAAAATTCTCTAGAGTCCAATGTTTGCACAATCAACTAAGACAAATTCACCTGCTATGAACCTATGCTACAAGATCATATACCTAAAAAAAGTCATCAAACAGATTAAGCTGATGAAAAGACAAATCAATTGCTCAGAACCGTGCCTTAGCTTTCAGGATTTCAAGGTGAAACAGGCGAATGAAATCACGGTGGAGGGCCATACCCTGGAATATCAGGCCATTGATTTTGAACCAAAGACGACCCAGAAACAGTACCAGCACCAGCACCAGTCCTCTCGGAGTTACCACCAATAGTGGTACTGATGGTGCTCCACAAAGACGCATCAGAGGCTCTGTTGCCGGCATTAGTATTATTACCGATGAAGATCTGAGGCCAATCATGGTGAGAAACACCACTGCTATTGGTATTGGTATTAGCCATGCTGGAGGATGGATTAACCAAACCTTGATCATAGAGAGACGCCACCTCCCTCTGACCACTGCCCATTTGATACAATTGCGCCGGACGAATTGTACCAATCGATCCAATTGGCCGCTGAACATTGAAACCAGATAGAAGGCCCAAATTGGAAGAACGCAAGGCGTCACTGTTCAGAGACTGATCAAAAGGATGTGATGATGGATTGAGCGAATGCATAGCAGCCAGAGAAGACAAGTACCCACCACTTTGGTACAAAGGTGAAGCCAAAACCGAAGAAGGGTCTTTAGCCCTCACCACCGTTGTTAAAGGTGGTGGTTGGGTTTGAACCACCACGTCTTGTGATTGTTGTTGTTGCGGCAGCGACCGAGAAGAGGAATTCTCCGACGATGATGGATTGGAACTCTTGGCGCGCTTCCCCTTGCGGCAACCACCACCGACGGGAACGTTCCTTAAGGTTCCACCTTGAGTCCAGTACCTCCTGCATGTTTTGCAGAAGTAACGAGGCTGTGACAAGCTATAGTTGTTGTAATAGCAAAATTTGGTGTTGAGAGAGTCGCATCGAGGACACTTTTGGGGTTGTTGAGGGGCCTGAACCTGAGGCTGTGCATCCCCTTGTTGCATCTCCTTCATACTCGAATCCTGAGGTAGTTTATTCATGTCACCTCCTTCTCCACCTCCTTGCTCCATCTCTTGTATCTTTTTCTCGACCCTTTTGACTTTGGAGTATGTGTGTGTGTTTGAGATGTGTTGTTTTGTATTTATATTCTAGAAACTATAGTAGTAGTAGTAGTTGGTGGCGGCTTGGAGGAGCATGCAGTTAATATGGGGACGTACGATTGAAAAGTGTGCGAGGGGTTTGAGATTTGAGAGGTTGTATTTGAATGGTACGTGTCTGCAAAATGTATCTGAGAATCTAGAATGGAAAAACTGTGGCAACTTACCTTGTGCATGAGTTCCCACCTACCCGCAATTAAAAAAGAGAAGAACCGGGAATCTCAAAGTTCCATAAAAAACTTTGAAGAATAGGTAACGAGTGTGTAAATGGTATTAATTGAATAGGATCGATTCTGGGAAATCTAAGGATCTTGAAAGAGAAGAAAATTTGATGTTTTGAAGTGGTGAGTATAAGGAAAAAGAGTAGGAGAGGTGTGGAAAATTGGGAGATTCGTGTATTGATGTACAACGTGTAGAAAGTCCAAAAGGAAGGGTCTCAATCGGATGAGTGGAGAAGCCTTGAGAAGTGCAGTGAGATTTTTGAAGCAACTTAAAAGGAAAGAGAGAGAAAAAGAAATAGGAGTAGAATAGGGTTAGAGTAAGGACCAAGAAGAAGGTTGAAGGATGAGGCGGCTGAAGAGGAAAGTTAAGAGCAAGACCAAGAAGAAGAAGAAGAAGAAAGAGAGTAATTGGAGTGAGTGGTTTATGAAATGCTGGCTCTCTCTTCTCTCTCTCTCTTTCCTTTCATTGCACTTCCACCCCACTCCCACAGCTTTTTACTCTTCCATTCATTTTTAATTCTAAATTAATATATCATAAATTTCATCAATATCTTCAACTTTCTACGATCTTTATTTTTATTTTTATCATCTCAATATAATGTATTATTATTATTATTATTAAAAACTTAGTTTAATAATTGTTTAGAAAAAAGAGGTCAAATACTCATTTTATTAAATAACATTCTTGTATAATCATAATATAATATAACATAATAAATACTGTACGGTAACAGTTAGAAAAACATGTTTGCGTTGTATCACTCTCTTGAAATTAAAAGTCAAAAGTAAGAAATACAAAATGTAATTGATATGATAAACATAAAATAATATACAAGTTTTTAAATTTATGTAACTCGATATTATAAAAAAAAAACCATTTATAAAGAGCATTCATCTATATATAGTTTAACTATATGTCTAATATATCTATATTCTTTATTATTTGAATATAATAAAAATTGGTTTAATATTAAGGGTTTGTTTGAATAAAATTTTCTGTAAGTTTTAAAAAATAAAATAAAAGTATTTTCTTTATAACTTAATTTAATTTATACATAAATTAAATTTTTAAAATTATTTTCAATCAAATTGTACTTAATGTAATAATTAACTCATGCATAAAATTTTTAATTCAATTTTATTTTATCTATCTCTTCTACATTTAGAAAGAAATTTTCCCAACCAAATCCTGAATATGTTTAAAGTTATCACATAGGGACTTTTTTACTTTTTAAATTTTAATATCTAATTATATGTTTTGGTTTAAAAAATTTAAAAAAAAAACAAATCTCTTACACATTTATTTGGATTAGTCTTGATTATAAATAAAATTAATTTATATTATATAAGACGAGACAATTGTAACTAATTAAACTAGATTAATAAGGTTGAGTTAAGTCTAAATTATATCAAATCATTCAAATATATTCTGTTATTTTGTGATTGTGTTAAAACCTATTTAAAATAAAATAATTTATAAATATACTTCTTATTTAATAATTATTAATCTTGATTTCATAATTCAGATAAATTGTAATCGTTAAAAATAATCTATTTAAAATCATATTTTAGAAAAGAAAACGTTACTAAGTCGTATCTTCGTTTTCCTCTTCAATGCAACTGAAGATTAAGACTATAAACTCAAGTTCTATCTTTTTAAAAAGATTTTTTTTTTTATCAAGCAAAAAAATCATATATAGTTTCCTCATTTGAGTCACACTGAAAAGTGACTTCATCAGATTTAATAAAAGTTTTAAACATGCCATCAACAATAAATATTTATACTTTTATAAACATTATAAGTTTGGGTTCATATATATAGTGTTTTTTATTTTAACTTTTACAAATATAGAATAGCTTATATTTATAATAGCTACATAATAACGAAGATAAATAATGAAAAACCCTTGCAGAAATTGGAAGAAAAATTACCAATAAATTCTATATTTATATAAGGGTTAATCAAATATATGGTCTGTAGAGTTTCGATTCAAGTAAAACATGCGAAATTTACATAAAACGTAATTAATATTATTGAAATAATAAGCCTGATATTAATGTAAAAAAAAAACTGAGATTTCAATAGTAAAATACCGTACTGTTTTGATTTACATATCATTTCGTGTTCCGTAGGCAAACCTTTGACACCATATATTTGACTATTTCCTAGGAACATGTCCTACAACAATTTTTAGGTCTTTTTATGTGTTCTCTCCACTTCAACTTGACGATTGTGATATTCTTCCTTCTCAACATTATCAGTTTCATAATTCAAACAAAATCAATGAACTTTTTAATTTTTTTATTAATTCATTTCTTTTTTCAAAATCAATTCAATTATGTTTATTTTATTTTTTTTACTTTAACATGAACAAGTTTAATGAATCAATCAACTATATCTTTAGCCTTTTTACTATTCATTGTTTTCCTGTGTTTTAATTTTATGTTATTAATTAAGAACATTAATTTGATCATGTTATTTATACATTTTTTATGTTCATATCTTGTTGGAAGTCTTACATCGACTACAAATAAAACCAAATTATAATATATAAGTGGGGTGCAAACCTCACCATACAAATCGATTTTGTGGAGTTAAATTAGGCTTAAAATTCATTTCTTAACATAACATCAGAGAGTCATTGTTGAAGTCTTTCCTAGTGAGATCTATATAGGTATTTTGTTCAACCCTTTGTCAGGTCACTATCAGATCACCCATTAATTTTACTCTCACGTTCGAGATATCTATACTAAGGAAATATGTTAGAAGTCTCACATCGATTAAAGATAAGATCAAATTATAATATATATATATATATATATATATATATATATATATATATGAAGGCTACAAACCTCACCATATAAGCTGGTTTCGTGGACTTGAGTTAGACTTAAAAACTATTTTCTAACATAAAAAAATTAAAAAAAGAGGTAAAATATATTATATAAAAAACTAAATATTGAAAAAGTAAATTTATTTCATTTTACAATAAAGGTTTGGGACATCACGATTTCTGCATTTCTTATCTGAAAATGTTAATATTATATTAGAGAAAACTAAGAGGGACCATATGATTGAACAACAAAAGGCGTAGTGTGGTGACATGAGATGGGTGGGCAGTGGGAAGATGTTGTTACTTCTTACCTTATAAATAATTAATTTATGATTTCACTCAGCTTCATGGTGGCATGAGTCACGTGATGATGCAATGAAGGAAGATGGTGGTGACGATGCATGATAGAGGGGTTACAACTGCTCCTACACCCTACTACTTCACTTTCTTCTATTTTTCCTTCTCATAAAATAATAAATCATTTCTGCCAAAAAAATCCCTATACATACACTCTGTAAATTCTTAGATCTTGAATTGGTGGTCCCAGATAACCTACCGTATACTACGCCATCAAAACTCACAATTCATTCTTGTTATGATGAGAGTAGTTAAAACCATTCTCAGCTTATTTAAAAATTTGAGTTTCGTACAACTATTTGTTTTCAGATGTTGTAATAGTCACAAGTCAGTGAACCAAAACTGGGCCTTACGGAAAAGGTGAAGTTTTTGGTCCTTGGTAAGGACTCCTTACCAAGTTTTGCAGTGTGATGTCCTTCAAACGAAGGA
This sequence comes from Vigna umbellata, assembly GCF_029865625.1. Taxonomy (NCBI): domain Eukaryota; kingdom Viridiplantae; phylum Streptophyta; class Magnoliopsida; order Fabales; family Fabaceae; genus Vigna; species Vigna umbellata. Next base: position 68,327,817 of record NC_142169.1, read on the forward strand.
CCATGTGGGCCATGGAGTTATAATTTGGCCCAAGTCATTGCTAGGTGTTGGTACAGCTTACAGATGCTCAAGTGTCTGCCACTTTCAATGGGCCTAAAAGAACATACTCGTTTCTTACACACACACACACACATATATATATATATATATTTTGACCCAAAAGGATAAAAAATTGTGCTGAGTAAATTGGGTGGGATTGTGATTTTAACCACCTTGGAGCTTTGTACTAGAAAAAAATCACCGCAAAAGTATAACCTTAAGAAGTCAAGTTCTCACTTTTAATCTCCGTGCTTTTATTAAAAGCATAAACACTTTTGCTTTTTCATGATTCGATCTTACGTTTTCTATATACAGTTAGTTAACTTTTCGTTTTTAAAGTCTGATAACGTATAAACACGGATTAGATAAGGAATTATGGAATCAATTGGCTTCGTGGGCCGCCAAAAAGAAGTTCTTCCCCAAAAATTTCCTTCGAAACACACACTTAAGATTGAGAAGTGAAGACTATAAACTGAGACATTGATTCTGTAGCATCTTTTGTTGCTCTCGGACATTTCGTCTGCCATGCGTGTCTTGTCTCTGCAGAATCATGTGTTCTAACAGCTCTTCTGTCTCCTATTCCTTCTTCGCATGCATTTCTCGGCTGCAAAAACTTGGATTAATTCTTACAAATTGATTTTAAACTTACTACATCCCAAAAGTTTACACACAGATGGAGTGCGAGGTTTCTAAGATTCAATATTTGTCTCTGGCTCTCTTTTATTTTTTTCCTTGTGATATACAGTTGCATAATTAGGAATCACGTTTGAAACGCTGTTAGTAGCAAAATTCATCTTTAATTATTTGAGACAGTGGTATACTTAACCAAGTTTGAATCGATATTTCTCTCAAAAGAAAATAAAATTTACTTGTATTCAATTATAAAATTTTAAAAGACTAGAAAACTTGGTTCTTATTCAAAAACATGTAAATTTTAATAGATCATTTGGTTCATTAGATTATATGGGCTTAGTCTTACTTGTTTATTTTTAGGAATAAATATTCTTATAGGATAATCTCACTCAAGTATGTGAGACTTTTCTACTTCGATTTATACTTTTTCTCGATACTTGTTCAAGATCAAAGTTAATTGGGTTTCAATCATGGTGGTTTGTCACTGTCAACTCTTCTTTCTCACTCTGTTTTCGATACCTTTCCTTCGTCAATACTTTTTCGTCAATGATTCTTAAAACTTGAGACTCAATTTCTATTGGTTGTATTTTATTATATAAAAACAATCATATTTCTATAATTCGATCTATATCTAACACACTTTATGCTAGTATACATGTTATTTTTGAACAAAGGAAGGTGTGTAAGAATGCATAGAAGGACTGAATGGCTGATCTGATATAGTTTCTGTGTGACTTGGACATTGACAACCTGTAGCGAAAAAATGAACTGAATGACAAATCCTTAAGAGTTCTTAGAACTTAGAAGTTTAGTGTGCATAGTTTTTGTGAAGTTTAGAATTGATCATAGCAATAGAAAGTGGAATGCGTGTGAAGTTTTATTCCAAGAGGATATATCAGCACTACGAACAAACATACTAATATTGATAAACATATACAGTACCGGACTTAAAGTAAGCCATTCATTCTCTAATAATAGCCCTTTTCACCGTAACTCTTCCCAACTCTTCTCTTCAACCCTGCAACATCATCGTCATCATCCTTCAGAACACCATCACCATGACCATGACCATCATTATCATCATCATCCTTCCCAACCAAGGTTTCCTTAATCTTGTGTGTGGTGTCCTTCGCCGCGTCCCACGCCCCTTGCACGCCCTGCTTCGCCTTCTCCCCCACGTTCTTAAGCGTCTCTCCGGTCGATTCCGCCACCTCCTCCGTCTTCTGCTTCGTCCTCTCCACCCCCTCCTTACCCTTCTCCGCCACTGTTCCCGCTGCGTCCTTTGCACTTTCTTTGGTCTCGTACGCATACTCTTTCGCCTTCTCTTTCGCGCTCTCCGCACTATCCCTCACTGACCCCGCTGCGTACTTCGTCTTCTCCTTCGCGTCTTGTGCGTATTCTTTGGCTCTGTCTTTCGCTTCTTGCGCTTGATCATCTGTCTTGCGCTTTGGCTCCGCAGAATCATATGCCCAATTGCGTCTTGCGTCTTTCGTTCCATCTGCCGCATTTCTCCACTGCGAATGCACAAATTCGAGTTTTAAGAAAATGTCTGTACAACTCAATTATATGTTATAAGATAACACCTTGGTTATATATGAAAGTAAAGTTTATAACATAAATAGCATAGTGGAAAGAAGAAACATTTGCGATTGCGATGGACTTACCTCTGAGGAGTTGGGAGAGGAAGCGAAGGTGACCCTAGAGGGTTTGAGGGAGAGGTAAGGGGCGTGAGGGAGAGACTTTGAGAAGCGAAAGAGGGTACTTCTGGTTATGAACAAGGCTGCCATATCTTTTTTTCTTTGTTTTTCTCAGAAAGTTTTGTTACTTGCTTCGGTTTCATTTCCACTAGAATTTGATCCGCTTAAAAATGGAATGGTTTGACACTTTTTGGGAAACCTGCATGTTGGAAAGAAAAGGTGGCAAAGAATAGGGTTGCCACGTGTGTTCTTTCCTGCCACGGTTATTGGAAACTTGCCACGTTTTTAGTTTCTGGTTTGAAAAGTGACGAGAAGAAAGTAAGTAGTTCAGTGAGTAACTCCTATGAGCCAATGTTTTGTTGACCAAAGTAGCACCACCGTTTACAATGGGAATCAAACCTATTGGCCGACATCATATGTCTACATAAATTTAGGATCACTCAAAGCCACTATACTGATGTTGACAAAACCAATTCTAGGGTCACAACAAAGACGGATAGGAACTCTCTCACTCATGCTTGATCCTATCGTCTTATCCAGTATAATCACAACCTGTAAATTATATTGAGATTTGGCAAATTGTTTAGGTTGACGAGTTCAGTCTATAAGTAAAAAAAGCTAAATTTAAATTGTAAGTGATCTTCGTACGTAGATGGACCCGATTTTAGTTAAATATAATTTAATTTGTTTTATTCTTGAATTAAGTAGATAAACACACATACAATATATAAATGCTGTTTATACATAAAAATATGTAGGTATGAATTGCGATATTGATGACTTGTGATTCAATTTATTCAATTTAGAAAGCTAAATCAAAATGTTACCTAGTTACGAACTACTTCAGCACTAATTCAGTGCCAAATGTCTTACCGAAGAAAAATCTTTTAGTTAAATAATTTCATTTTAGCATTTTTTATAATTTTAAATTTTTTATAAGATATATCAAATTTGAATCATACAAACATATATCGTAGATTCATTACATCAAAATGAAGATGGTGATCAAGACTATAAAGTTTGATGATATTCGTATAGGTTGCGTGTTGGGAATACCAATCATTTTTTAAAAAAATTGAGATGATGAGATTAAACCTCGAAATAAGTTTAGAAAATCGCTATTTTGTTTGGGGAATAAGGAATATAAATCAGTTATCACTATTCTGCTCCCCGAAATCATGCTTAATGCTGGCCTCCACGAACGGTAATGTCAAATATTTACAATGCCAAAGTTTATCAACCCGCTTCAAGTTGGGCTAACAAAAAATGTGGGACGAGTTTATTCATTTCTCGACAGTGGAATAAAAATGTTAACTTGTCTAAAAACAGGTTGGTTGATTAATAGATATTAAAAAATATATAAAAAATAAAAAGTAACTGTTTATTTCAATTTCTTGAGAGCTACCGTACAATCAAAGAGTTCACTTCTCGAATTTTGAACTACTTTTAAGAAAGATAAAATGATCAAAAATTAAAAAATACCAATTCAATACAGTCACACCGTTCATCAATTGAAATCTAACGAGTTCACTCGAATTCACTCCGATTGAAAGATAATCTTTATCTACATAATCTGCTTTCCTACATAATCTCTTTTACAAGTTGACATGATTAAAACGGTTTTTCTAGACTACCTTTCTCAGCAATATAGCAGAATCACCACGACTTCCTAAAAAAAAATCATAAGATCCATTAGACTTGCTATTGTCACTAAACTAACATGCTCGAGCTAACAAAGTGCTTGCATGACAATATCACAAGAAAACTAATATCTGCACGATAGAGTCTAATGTTTTGAGAGAAACTTTCAAACTCTATAGTCCTTTTGCAGCTACTTATCTTTATTAAGGCAATACACCATAATGACAAACATTTGGTTGGGAGGGTAAAAATGACAGTATAAATATCAACTACAAAAGGTTACTAATTCCACCGGAACAAAAAATCAACTCCATTAAACTGTCGAACAAAGCATAAAAGAAAAGTATTTAAATAGCAAAATAGCAACATACCAAAAAAAGGGATCATGAAATGACACTATCAAAAAGCTAGAGCGAAGGTTAAACTTCATCTGTCTCAAAGAAGCTTATGCTGTGGCAGCTTGCTTAGTAGCACTGGAAAGTCTTGATCTTCTCTTAGCCAAGCTCTCACTCCGGCGTTCTCTCTGCTCCTTCAATCTGGAGGCGAGAAGTTTCTGGTACTCCGCTGCCTCTGATTTTGCTTTGGCAATTCTCTTCTTCTTATCTGCGATCCTTGCTCTCTTTCTTTGGAGGGTCAGGGGAGTGACCAGTCGTTGGATTTTTGGAGCCTTGCTCACCTTTTTCCCTGTAACCAAATTATGTAAGCCGATTACAACCACAAGTTCTATATATTTTCAAAAAATAATCTCCTATATAAATCGGCCCTCTGTCCAAAATTAATCTCTCAAAATATGCAAAAGCCAAAGGTTTACATTTTTATCAAAAAGAATGAGAAGTGACAACTCACAGCAGTTAATCTCTTAAGTTCACGTTAACTTTTAGATTTCTCAAAAAGAATGATGTCAAGAAAACACTTCTATAAACAGCTTCATGAATAGGTAACTTAGATAAATTCTTGCACCAAACAAAAATACAAACAACATACAGGTACCAATTGAATAATAATACAACCAGAATAGCTCTGTTAATGTAGTAACCATCAAGCCAACAAATTTGATAAATTCAAACTTAGATGGACAAAAATGGCAGCAGTAAAGATTACAGGTTATAAATGGTTTAAGCTTGAAATTTATTCGCAAGAACATAAAGCTAAGGAGAACAGTTGCAGAGAGAATACACATTACCAGCTTTAGTTGTAAAAGTTCTCCTATATGTGTTGACATACTTCCTCACATCATCATCCTTAGACAGGTTGAACAGTTTGCGAATTTTGGAAGCTCTCTTTGGGCCCCTCATCCTTGGCTTTTCAACATCGGTCAGGCCTGGTAAATCACTTTCACCCTTCTTTACAATTACCAAATTCAGAACAGAGAGGTCTGGGCTGACAATGCACCCACGAACAGACTTCCTCCTGCGCTCTCCATTGCGCCTTCCATATCCACGGAAACAAGGAGTTCCTGCTCATGTAAGCAATGAAATGAAATTTGACATAAGAACACAGATGAATGTTGCAAAGATATCAGTATCTCCGAAACAATTATATAGGATCTTACTTGAAACATAATCAAACAACACTGTGAAATCTTAAACAGAGAGACTCTAAGATTTAGAAGAAGAACTGGAAATGTTCACTCTCATTTATTAGCAAAGTTTATACGACTATATATAGTCGTTACAGTAAAATAAAACTGACATAAACCACATTTACATGCCTAGATGTGATCCCTAAAATCAAGGAACTAATTGACTTATTCTTCCTAAATAATAGGAGTTGAGAAACTAAACAGAAACAAATAAGAATAACCGTTGCAGACTTAACAAACACAGGTTATTAAACAAAAATGTATGATGTCACACACAAAGGAGTCACTTACAAAATATTCAAGACCAAATCCATATCCAAATATAGAACATGGGAGGAAAGAATGCTTCAGACTAATAGTTCTGACATATTTATAATCAAACAAAACAAAAGAATTTTTGAATGGTCAGACCTCTGTGCAGCAGGAGACGAACACGGCCAGGGGTCAACACTCCTTGCTTCATTGGAAATCCTTGTTTGTCACAACCTCCAGTGATTTTGAACACATAGCCTTTGAATTCCTAAAAGTAGCAAAACAAAAAAGAAGAATAGGTCAATAATTGATCAATGTTCATCAGGAAATTTCAGCAGACAGCCAATCGTTGGATGGATTTCAGTCAAAAACCATACCTCTCCCAAAGCATCACCAAGAACCTCTTGAGAGATCCTCTTGTCCCAAAATGCTCGTCTGCGATTAAAAACCAAATTACCATAACATTAACTAAAATTATGACATCTATAGTTTCTTTCTTCCTAATATCGCAATCGATGGAAAATAAAAAACGATAAAGAATGAATTACAGCTTCTGGTCGTCATCGATCTCCAGCTTCTTCTGACAACCGGTGGTGGGATTCGCAATGTTGAACTGCAAAAACAGTTTTGAGCTTAAAAATTTAGTCTCAATAGAGAAATCAAATCAGCAAGCAAATTAGGGTTTCAGACACAAACCTTCATCTTGAAATCTGGCTCCGAGTCTCCCTGTTAGCGTCTCGGCAACTAAGTGAAAGAATAGAAGAAACTAGGGTTTTTGGCTTATGAGCGGGGTGACTTTGGTTTTCTTCATCAAATAGTTGGGCCTGACCAGCCCATGACCCGAAATCTAACATTTATTCTTTTTTTTTAATTTCACAAAATTTGTCTTTATATTGTTTTGTAGATTATAATTTTTTTACAATTTTAATATTATAATTTTGTCTAATAATTAAAACATTGTTTCAAATATTTCTCTCTATCACATCTGGACTTAGGGTGTATTCCGTTGAAGTGATTTGTAGGAGATTAATTAAATGGATTTCAAGTGATTTTGAGGGTAATTTTTTGTTGTGTGTTTGAGTGAATTTGTGGGTAATTGAGAGTGAATTTGGAACTAAAGTTTGTGAGAATTAGATTTGATTGATGTGACAGATTTAAAAAATTTGTTTAATTGATATTGTCAACACTCAATTTTGTCCGGATTTGTAAAAATTGTGTTTTTAGTGTTTCTTTTATTATTTTTCTTTTATTTTACCTTTTGGTTTTATTCTATTTTATTATATTTTTAGATCTTTGCTTTTAATTCAATTTCTATTTTATTTCTTATTTTCAATTTGTTTTAATAGAATTAATTAATTAAAAAAAAATTAATTAAAAAAAAATTGAAAAATAAAATTAAAACTGAAAATAATAAAAAATAATAATAATAAAATTGAAAAAAAATGGGAAACATGTCTGGAAGGAGGGGGACAAGGTGGTTACAAAGAATTTTTTTCGAAGATTTTAGAGCAGGATTTTGGTTGGGATCGGGAGGAAGAGAAAGGAGATTTTGGACACAGCTCCGGGCCATCATCTTGGATCATCCATTGCTGAGGAGTTTTTCACCATTTTTTTTGGCATCTGAAAGAGAGACACAGGTCAGCCACTCAAGGAAGAAGAGTATTCATTGGAAGCTCAAGGAAGAAGAGTATTCATTGGAAGCAGGAGATTGACCATAGCGGGTGGATCTTCGAAAGGTAAGTAATGTTGCTTAGAGAGTTGTTTGTTTGCCCTTACATATATCTCTCTTGAAATTGCTATTTGCGTATGGTTTGAATACATTCCACTGTACATGTTCATGGTTGCATCACCCTCCCCACGTCCACTTCTATGGTCTTATTTTTCAATGTCAAGCAAGCTCAAAACGAGGTAGGTTCCATAAGATGTGCCCCCAAGCCTCTGTTCATCTCCAATCATCAATACTGAAATTGAAATAAAAAACACAAAACACACAACAGAAAAATCATGTAACAGAAACAATGGAACAGTGTCTTCATCCTCATTGAACCATTCCATTCTCCACTGGAACCGCTATCCCAACCACATCATCAATTTGCGTTTCCGACACCCTCCACCGAGAACTTCCTCAGTGTGTCACCCCCCACCTGCAGTCAACCAAATTCAGAAACAGAAACAAAAACAAAACCATTCTTCTCTTCCCCTTTCATGGAACCCTTCAACGCTTATGTTCATCTCCAATCCCCAGCAAAATTGAATCCTCAAGCACCAAATACCACCTCTCCAAACACACGCATAAAGTCGAGCTTCTAACTGTTTTTTTACCATCTCCACGCCTTCGTCTTCTTCCTCACCAAACAACACTCCCGCACATAACAACCCATCATACAATCAAGGAAATAAATGACAGAAAGAGGGAGATATCGGAGGGTGGCGCACGCCGGCAACGGTGGTAGGGGAGTCACAGCGGCACCGGCGCGAGTAGGGGCAAATCGCGGAGGCATCGGTGGCGGTTGGCTCTGCTCGTAGTGGTGAGGTTTCGTCGTAGAGCAGCAACGTTTCTTCCCTCTCGCGCGAAGAAGAAGAAGAGAGGCGAGAACCTGAAGTTGTGGTTGGCGGCGACGGGTATCATTTGCGGCGGCGAGGGCGAGTCCAAACTCGCGCGCGACAAGCGGTGGAAGAGGGAGGGCTTTCACCTCGACCAGGGACGGTTCCGGTGACGAACGCCGTCACGGGCGACACCATGGACCGTGGCTGGCGGCTACCGGTGGTGTGAAGGTTGAGTGGTGATCGTCGTGTGGCGGAGGTGAAGGTCCACGGTTTCTGTTTGTTGAGAGGAGGAGGAAAGGGGACCTCTCGGATGCTGATGGGGTGTGGCGAAATGGGGGAATTCAACCAAACCCCTAATGGGATTAGGGTTTCTGGATAGAGAGGCTTTGGGCCCAGCAGGACTGATTCTTCTTCATGTCGACGCGCATTTCTCATTCACACCCCCTCCTGTTTGGGTTGAAGCCCATTCCGTTTCTGCAAACCAAAGGAGCCTCGATTCCGTTCTGCAGACCCTGTTTTCTCACCCGCGCACCCCATACCATCCTCGGGCCAGTGCTGGGCTTGGCCCAAGTAAACAAAAAAATTCCTTTCTACTTCGCGCAGCTCCTGTTCTCACTTCCACACCCCTTTTAGCTTGGGTTTAGGCCCAATCTTTTTATAAAAGAAAAATGGTTTGGGCACCCCATTTTCTCATTTAGACACTCCCATCTTTTATTTAAACACCATTTTTTTATTTATTTTATTTCATCATTAAGCTTTCCATATTATCTTTATTTTTACCCTTTATTTATATTTAGTAACTCCCCTACTTTCTATTTTTCTATCATTATCTACTTTTAATTAATTAAAAATGAAATAAAAATATTTTGAAAAGGTTTAAGCACACGTGCGACCGCTCGCGTAGGCCTTGTGCTGAAAATCTTTTCCCTTTCTTTTACAAAAGTTAAAAATCAAATAAAAATATTTTGAAAAGGTTTAAGCACACGTGCGACCGCTCGCGTAGGCCTTGTGCTGAAAATCTTTTTCCTTTCTTTTACAAAAGTTAAAAATCAAATAAAAATATTTTGAAAAAGGTTTTAAGCACACGTGCGACCGCTCGCGTAGGCCTTGTGCTAAAAACCTCTTCTTCTTCCTTAAATAAATTTACAAAAATATGTTTTAAAGGTTTAAGCACACGTGTGACCGCTCGCGTCGTCCTTGTGCTAAAAACCTTTTCTTCTTTTCTTAAATAAAATTTCAAAAATACATTTTAAAGGTTTAAGCACACGTGTGACCGCTCGCGTCGTCCTTGTGCTAAAAACCTTTTTCTTCTTTTCTTAAATAAAATTTCAAAAATACATTTTAAAGGTTTAAGCACACGTGTGACCGCTCGCGTCGTCCTTGTGCTAAAAACCTTTTTCTTCTTTTCTTAAATAAAATTTCAAAAATACATTTTAAAGGTTTAAGCACACGTGTGACCGCTCGCGTCGTCCTTGTGCTAAAAACCTTTTTCTTCTTTTCTTAAATAAAATTTCAAAAATACGTTTAAAGGTTGAACACTCGTGTGATCGTTCGCATCGTCCTAGTGTTCAATACTTTTCTCTCTTATTTACGTAATATTAAACGAGGGTATGAGTGCTCGTGCGATCGTCCGCATCAGCCTAGCACTCATTGCTCTCAAGTCTTCCTAAATAAGCAGATAACAGTATGAGTGCTCGTGTGATCGTTCGCATCGTCCTAGTGCTTAATATCGTTATCTCTCTTTTCAAAAATAATTAAAAATATTTAAATATCATTTTAAAGGTATGAGTACTCGTGCGACCGTTCGCGTCGGCCTAGTACTCATTACCTTCTTTTTCTCGAAAATATTAAAAACATAAAAATCTCCAAAAATTAAAAACATCTGTTTTTCAAACAAACAAACAGTCTTTCAAGCTAGAACTACGTAACCCTGATTTCTCATTTTGAATGAGAATACGTAGGAGCAAGGTCAATCCTTGTCGGGCCCAAAAAACTAAAAAATATATTTTGTTTATTTTTATTTTTATTTTAGGGATAGTTAAACATTTTAAAAAAACCACATCATATTCGTGCATTTAGTTAAAGGTACTGCCTTAGGGCAGGCGTTGTGGGGTGCTAACACCTTCCCCACGCGTAACCGACTCCCGAACCCAATCTTTGGTTTTTGTGGACCGTGCTTTATCGTTTTGAGGTTTTTCCATAGTTTTCCATAATAAACTATGGTGGCGACTCCAAATCTCTTTTCGAAACCCGTTTCTTTTTTGGATCGTCGTCCCGTCGCGATTCCGGTTGCGACAGATATAAATTAAATATTACCAAAATGTCCCTAGTTATTAAAGTAATATTAAATGTTATATTTAATTGTAAAAATGTTTATAAAGTGAACAAAATGAAAAATAATTATTCAAATGTAAAAAATGATAAAAATTAATTAACAAACCAGCAAATCTAAAACTGGTCTTGTATATTTGTTTAAAAAAAATGTTTTATTCAACTTTAAAATAATTTGATTTTAGAACAGAGTTAGAAAACAAAATTGTGAAAAAAGAAGACAATAACAGGAACTATTTTTGACATTTTTATTTATCCATGTATTTAAGAAACAAACTATTCCATTGAATGCTCCACCACACACAAATGTTCCACCACAGTATACCGTTTCTTGCAATTGGTATTCAATTTTCATCTCCAACCTCAAGAATTGGAAAATGATACGAGGTTAAATATGTCATTTCACTATGTTTCCCTTCAAATCTTTGTATGAGAGGGTGATGAAAAGAGCTTGCATCCTGCAAATCTCTACAATTCATTGCTTTCAAATCATCAAAAACGAACAACAATTTCGTTTAGAATCCGCGCTCGCAATTCTGCATGAACAGTAAATCTATTCAAACAAACAGAGCCTCAGTACTTCAATTGAATACATGATTGGCCCAGTTTTCAAAATATTATTTTAAATATTTCTATCCTTATTTATTATATTTTTTTTCTTCTACTTTTCCTTCATTATCAAACTGTTGTTTTGGACTATTTTTATCAAAATATCTCAGTGGTTGTTCTTTTTTCACTCTTTATCTTTGGTTCAAGTTGTGACATCCCTAAAATATACGTCATGCATATATAATAAAGACGTCATTGACTTATAATAATAGAAAGCAGTTGGAAACATAAAATAGAGTATAGGGAAAATTACAGTCATCCTTAAAATGCTATGAAGCAAACTTGAGGTACTAAAGTCTTCCAAAACACCATAGGTTCTACAGATAACAGTTTTTCGAAATGCATAATTCAAAGTACGAATATCCTAATGAAACTAAGATTCAGCGTCCTCTTCTTCCAAGGCTTGCTGCAGGGGTACCTCATCGACATCTGCTACCATCCAAGTGGATGATCATCGCAAGAAGAAACATACACAAACAACACAAACATGCAAGGGTGAGCTAATTATATATATATATATATATATATATATATATATATATATATATATAAAAGCATACAATATGACAAGATATGCATGCCAGAATTAAATTGAATCAAACAAGATAAACACACATCCTAACATGTTACGTTCTAGACTTGACTCGTCCGAACTTTAGAATGATAGTCGAGCTATGGCGGATCTTGCACTCGTGGTGGCTTGTGAAACCTGGGCTCCCCCACCCTACCACACTCACGAGGTTAGCCTGTTCCGGGTCTTGAGGCATACTGGAAGCCCCTAAGACTAAGACCTCCTACTACTCCTCACCACATGGTTCAATCCTCTCTACATGAGAAGAAAGACCATTGGAGTTTCAGGATGACCCCAAGACTGAGCTCCTACTCTCATTCTAAACACTAAGAATCTCACCAAGAGATCCTACACAGATGGAACTTGGTTTACAACTTGGATCATCTTTCCACCACTTCATAACCATACACCTTTTGCTACCATCCACATACTTGTTGAATATCACAATACAATAATATAGATGCAAGGAAATACTTCACAAATCAACCAAAGGGCACCCTAATCAAACGCAGCACAAGATGTAATTAGAGAACTAGACCCAGCACTCTTCGCACAGCGCACCACCCTCGCAGGGCGAGACTGACGCTATTCGCATAGCGCACCCACCCAGGTCGCCTTGCAAATTAAGTGTGAATAAGTATTAGACTTTGGGTCTCTCTCATAGCGCATCCAGGTCGCTATGCGAGAGTCCAGACAGAGACCAACCTCCCTAAAGCTCTCGCTATGCGCCCCACTCGCCCTTCGAATTAAATGGGCAGAGATCCCAAACCACCACCAATCGCATAGCGACAGGATTCGCTAGGCGAATCCACAGACAGAGGGCAACACCCTCTGGTAATTCGCACAGCGCACCAGCTCGCATAGCGAATTACCCATACAGTGAGCACTCTCTATAGGGTCTCGCTATGCGAGACAACTCGCATAGCGAGTCTGCATAATTTGCAGAATGCGAATTCTGCAAAGTCATGCAAACTCATACCTCTCCAACCAATTCCAACCCTCTTTCTCAACTTCTACAACCTTTAATTCATGATATGAACCTAGTTAAACTCGTCTAGATGAATTCTAACAACCATGCAATAATTCCAAAGTGGTTTAGGCTTGGATTCAACTCAAAAACAACCAATCTCATGACTTAGGGCTCCAATTTGATTATACCATTTATAATGTGTTTTAGTTTTGTTTTATATGCCTAACAAGTCACAATTTCATTGTCTAGACTACCCAAACAAACCAAATGCCCCCAATGCCCCAAATGCTCAAAATCAGCCTCTCACTTCCCCTCAACAAATTTCCTATTTGCTAAATGTACTGCAGCTAATTCCACACCAGCCACATTCATAAATTCCACATTTCCATTTCACCAATTGCACATTTCAGTTTATGCCATTCAATCAACTTCAAATCTAGTAATACAGTCCAAAGTAGTACAGTAGTCCAGAATACAACATATATACATTTATCAAACAATTTCAAGCAATTCATTCAAATAGAAATAACCAGCTCCCCTTACCTTGGTGGTTATAAGCACAACACTACTCATAACAGTAGCAATCCCAACAATGCCTTATACAGCCAGCACACAATAAGACCTTACAATCCACTAAAGTGGAGACAAACACAGCTCTTAGAGCTAGAATAAGCAGAGAATCAAAAAGGGAATACCATTAGCTGCATGCAATCAGTTAAGTTGCATGCCCTAGGTTCAAGAAGAGAGTAGAAACTGACTTACCCGTCCAAATCGAAAACTAATCGAATGGGTAGGAAGCCCTCAACTCCATGAGCGAAAGAACACCACCTATTCGAAAATGCAACGATTCAAATGTGTGTAAGGGTAGAGAGAAGACAGAGCAAGAAGAAGAAGGAAATTAAGTTTAGAGAGAGAGAGATTGGCTACTGAAATCTGAGTTGGAAAATGAGACCTTTTCTAACGTCATGGTGCCCTTAGCTTTTTTGGCCTGGTTGTCTCAATCATAAAGGCCAAACAGCCCTATATTTTCCAAGCTCTTACACAAGTCTCCTTTTTAAGGATCTTCTTTTTAATTTGTTATATTTATTTTTTAAATTAAAATTATAGAAATAAATATTTTCATATAATATTTTAGTCAAAAATATATATTTTTATATTATATATTTACTATTAATCTTAAATCATATCTTAATGTTTTAAAATAATTTAAGAAATCTAATCCAATGAAAATACAAAATATTATTATATTCATCCTAAAATATGATCTTAAATTCAACTATAAAACTATTATCTTTTAGGTGATGTTTTTAAATTTGTATATAACTATATGTTAAACACAATTCCTTGCAGAAATGAAAAAAATTGAATATGAACAACATCTATTCGATATTACTCAAAAATAAAAATAATAAATTATTTCCTGTATTAAGCAAACTTTGTGAGTCAAGAAAAAAAAACATAGATTCAAATAAAGAGTAATTACAATTATTTAAATCAGTTTCTTAAACGAAATTTGTCTCTCAATATGTTAATACAAAAAGATATATTAGTAATACACAATATATAAATATAATTTATATACATATATGTTATATATTGATTCTCACTTGAATAATCTCATATATATCAGCAAACAGGGCTAGTAAACTTGTTTTCAGAAATCATGGGTCCCACTTCTGAGAATGAGAAATTCCTCTTCTAACCCTACAAGTATGAATTTCCACGAGATAAAAGCTGGAATGTTGGATATTTCATCCACTGTATAAGATTCCTCAATTCGTTCAGCAAATGACCTAAACATCTCTATGCATGAATGATATACTTACATATGCTTGGTAAAGAAACAAACTACACAAAAAGTTTTTCACCTCTGAAATGGTTCCTGGAACAAAAGTTTCAGATAGAAGTTCCAATTTCCCATGAATGTAGCCCTCTGACATTAGCTGGAGTCACCATTCCTTCTCCTTCAGACACTCTAGCAGAGACTGGCTCATTCCTCAGGTTTGCCACTGCACCACATCCATACTGGCTTGGTCTTTGAAAATTGTTGTAGACACTAGTTTTGTCAACACCAAAAACAGATAAAAAAACCAGGCTGCAATAGTGGGGGCCTTGGGGGCTACATTTAAGTCACTGGTTAGAAGACAAAGGGTTGTTGTTGTTCCAACTATCAAATTGATCAAACCTGTAAGTATCATGATAAAGGAAGTTTACAGGAACAGGAGTATTCAAATGAGTAGGTAGCATGTAATTGTTGGTCGTTTCAGGTTTGTAGTTCTCTCTATACCAACGCAGCCATTCTGAAGAAGTCATTCTTCCAAGTGATGGGTATCCATTAGAAAGAACAGAAAATCTAGGATCATATCCACGTGGTCCATAAGTAGAACTCCAATCTGAGTTGTCTGGAAACAATGGAGGAGATAAACAAGACTGTGCATCCGTATACCATGTAGCATTATCAGGAAGTAATGGAGCAGATGGCACTGGAAGGGAATATGTAGCCGAAGGGGAATAATGATAGATTGAAGACTCATCCACTGAACTTGCGACCGAATTTTCAGTTTTATGGATGGAAAGACTGACCAAAGATGAAGAGGCTATTTCCTCAATTGGCTGCAGCCTTTGCCCACCAAGGTCATTTGTTCCATTATTTTTGTAATCGCTCAAGCTTCCTCTACCAAGCACCCAAGCATTGAGAGAAGGAGGGCCTGCAGAGATTAGGGCCTCAGGAGAAGTGTGTGCATTTGATTCCTTTGTTGAAGATTCTTGTTGTTTGAATGATCTGTCACTCCTTAAATCCAAAAATCTGTCATGGAATTCCCATGGATCACTGTGAGTTTGAGCTGGGTTTTGAGCCATAAGCAGAGAACTAGCACGGCGCAAACAATCATTAGACTGAACGCTTTGGTTGTCCTTGTGTTTTGGTGACATCTGATCAACAGTGGACTTAGAGGGGTGTGATGGTGCTGAATTATATCTTGTGAGAGGCCTGAAGAGAATAACTTCTTCCTCTTCCACTACGTAAGATTTTCCAATGGTGCTGGATCTACTTGGATTATCCTCTCTCATCCATTTACCATACCCTCCTGTGTCTTCTTCAGATTGTCGATAATACTCTTCCAATTTTGTGTTATTGCTATTGGACTCCACATATTTTGTTTCTTCCTTGTCATGATCTTCATTTGGTCTAGCCACATGAAATTTATTTCCTAATTTATCATATGTAATCCACTTCTGCCAAGTATTTGATCTGCTAGCCATCTTTATCGCTGCTTCTCTGATGCGCTCAGTGCGCAAATCAATTCCACTTTCAAAGTTGTCTAAGTGTTCCCAATTACCACAGAAATCCAATGAGACATGTGAACGAGCTATAGGTATAAAGCCCCTCAGCTCATAATCCTCCCACAGAGGAAATCTATCAAGATGCTTTTTGGTTTCCTTTCTATCATCCTTTAGTTGATTCAGAAGTTCAATAAACACATAAAAAAAATAGGAAATAGCTCTTGTACTATTTTGATCGGTTGCACTTATGTCATGTATGCTTGAACACCACTCCACAAAGACAAGCACTGAAGGCAACAGGGGGCAATGATTCAAAGAACTCGCCTTTAGGCATCTTTCAGTGAAACGTCCCATCAAGCTAAATGCAGCAGCTAATGCCCGTTGCATCAACTGCCTTTCATTTGTGTCTTCAGATTCATTTTTTCCAAGTAGATTTGTGAGGGAGAATATGATAATAGAAACTGCTTGTATGGCTCGGAAAGGACCTCTTCTGGCTAAGTCCATTTGACTATAGGATTCCAACGTGGTCTTTAGTTCCCTGTCTTCTAGCTCCATCATTTGATCCAATCCTCCAATTGTGGATGCCAATGCAATAGAGAATTCCTCCAAACTGATTAAGTAAATAACGGTAAACAACAGAAAAACACACACAAAAGGAACTAAATGTCGACATGAATCTATATTAAACCTCTGACCCAATACATATTTCAGAAGAGCATCTAGATTTCTAGATATTTTCTACAGCAAACTATGAAATTACTTTTATTTTATTCTCTCCCTTTTAATTATAAGTTTAATGCATGCAGCTATTATCGGTGTATTAGTTATTAACTGTGAACTCAGCAAGAAGAGACACTAGTCAAGGATATGGAAAATATGCACGATTCATTGACAAAAATAGGAAAATTGAAACAGTAAAAGGGTAAGATAACATGCCAAGAAAAGTTGTAAACAAAATAAAATGAATCCAAGATATACCTTGACGATATGAAGAAGAAACTCATTGTTCTAACGATAAGTGACCATAATTTTGTAAAATGATTATTTTTGCCTTCAGACTTGTTGCAGTTTGAGCTATCGTCTTTGCCTTGCACCTTAGTCTCTTCAATTCTGCAAAAAGGTTTCATGAAATCTACAGAGACTTCGCTGGAAACAAACTCCAGAGGAGATGATCTGTTCTGCAATATCAATAGAGACACTTGAGATGAAAGTATAAGATGCTTAGAAACATTAAGCATACGGATAAAATAAATAGCAATGCATTAAAGAGCCCAAATGTCGTCTTACCTTTTCAAACAACAAGATAAGGTTGTTCCAGGCATCGGGAAAAGGTTGTTTAACTGCTAAACTTCTTATACAGTGGTAGAGAGCAAGAAATTCATCACCAATATATGTTGCCAGTACAGCCAACTGCAAATGAAAAAGATTACCACCATTTGATAAAAAAGACTAACAAATAGAAGGTAAAGTTTCTCATGCAACACTGCAATAGGTAACAATCATTACCTGATTTTGTGGGTTACCACTGTCTGGCCAAATCCTTGTCGCTTCCAAATAATGTGTGGCAGCAACCGACCAATTATGATGTTGAATATCTGAGTTTTCACATTGTTGCTTATACCTGGAGAGATCCCCCATACAAACTAGGCAGCGATGACACAAATACTGGCATTTCTGCATGACATCTGGTTCGACAGAAGCATAATTCCAACCCTTTTTATAAAACAAAGACTCCACGGGAACTCCAAAATTTTTTCTAATTTTGACAGTCAGAGTTTGGTAAAATTCAATAGCTTCTGTCAGAAATATCTTAAATAGCTTTAAATGGCTGTCATTGTCTCTATGCACAACATGATTTTGAGGCCTTCCTGATATTTTGCTTTCCACGCTACCAGAGCTTTTCTTTATTAGTTTTCGAAACTCATCGATATGCTTATAGTGCAGCTTCCATAAAGAATATTCAACATCCTGAAGTTCTGAAAGCATGAGATCACTCAAGATTTTTATCTCATAACCAGACCGAACCTTGCGGTACAAGTCTTGAGTATCAGAGTGCAAAAGTCCTTTAGAATGCATGAATGCCCATAACTGCTTTTCATAATTCCCAATCTGAACAAAAGTTAACTGATATCAATTAAATCACATTTCCCAAGCCCAAAACATAACTAAGAATCCTAGTTTTGGAAAGTCACCTCTGAGAGAACCTTTTCTTCTTCTTTATGAACTCCAGGAGAAAGAGATAGATTGCTTGTCATGGTTCAAACTAAAAAATTCCTTCAAAGTTGATGCATCTGCTTGTAGCACAAACAGGGCCTGTCAGTTGTGTCATTCTTGGTACAAGGATAGGGGAAATTTTAAAAACTAACGAAAAAAATGAGTCTAAAAATCTTAATATTTGATTTCAACATACTAAACAGTTTATACTCTAAATAGAGTGACCACCACTAGAATCACACTATGAAATTTAATTCCAAGACTAAAATTTCAATTTCCTGTTATGTGGTGTCTGCACAGAGAAGAGAGCTTTTGATGCTCTGTTCA
The DNA here is from genome assembly GCF_029865625.1 of Vigna umbellata. NCBI lineage: Eukaryota > Viridiplantae > Streptophyta > Magnoliopsida > Fabales > Fabaceae > Vigna > Vigna umbellata. Next base: position 68,346,512 of record NC_142169.1, read on the forward strand.
ACGAATCGAAGGAAACTTTTAATGGATTCTACAACTAACATGAAAGTCAAAACATGGATGAACTTTTGCAGAAGAATGAGTGGTCAATGGAACCAATAAGGGAATGACCGCATAGACACAATTGCTCCCCGTTGTTTAGTGCAATACTATGACCACCATTACATAAAGCATATTTTTGTCATGTAATTTTGATAAAATTCTAATGTCAGTGCATAGCAAGTTCTTTAAATCGTGAAAACAAAGGGCACTTGATTTCAATACCACTAATTAGCAGAAATATCTTTCCTTTATCTTATTTGACAGTCCTTTCAACAGAAAATTGGATTTTGTATTTCTGAACTAATATCTTGTCCCCTAAAATTCCTCTCATTTCAACACCAAGCAAAAATATGCGAGTATTTGAATAAGCAGCCACAACTTTTCCATGACTGAGAAAATGTGTACAAAAACGGCAGTCTCAAGACAGAGGTTGGGTTTGCATCTTTTTATGAGTGAGAGAGAAAAATTCAAGGTTGTGCAATAAGAAGGAAAGGAAAAGAAAAAGGAAAAGGGACCAGCCCTTGAATTTTCGACCCCATAATTTAAGGGATACCAAATCGACAAAAAGAATAGCAGACAATTAAGCACATGATACCAAGAGCCCAAGCACCTTTTCCATTCAAGGAAAACACGCATCCCTAAATACAATATCTAACTCAAAAGTTGTGCTGTGATATATGCAAACGATTTCTTAAGGGAGGAACGACAGTGACCTTATTTGAGAAATATCATCATCATCTTTGTGGATAAGTACATATGAAATAATTCAGGAAGCGATATAACCATGTTTGAGAAAAGAGGACACAGAGAAAACCAAATAACTCAATATGAGCTTTTTTTAGGAGTAAAGTATCAATCAGACTAGCGTAGCAGTTTGCTAACATCTCAATATCCATACAAAGCTTCAACACGCAACACAAGGGGCAAGCAAGCGTTGCCACCACAACCCTAAGTAACGCAAAAAAGAAAGAAAAAAGACCAAGAAATAAAACCCACATCAACAAAAATAGACACAGCATAGACAGGACCAAAACGAAAGAAAAAAAAATACAGATTTTGCTATTCTTTAAGGTGATAAGAAAGTATGAAAATGAAGTATAAGAATTTAGAGAAAAACAGATATTACCAATTGAAGAGGAAAGTCATTAGTGAACATTTGTAACTGGGGTAACCTAGCGGCATGAAATGAAGCAGAAAGCGATTCGAAATCAGCGAAAGCAAGAAAGAGAAAGAGAGGAAGATGTAAGCGGAGAAAGGAAGAAGCAAGAAGCAAGAAGCAAGAAGAATTGGACCACTAGTAGGGGATTCAGTTGTGAAACAGACAAAGTAAAAGGTGGGATTATGATGAGGAGACTGAATACAAGACAGCAATCTTAACCATATTCAGGATTTTGATATAGCTTTTTTCTAATGGTAAAGAAATATGTAAAACGAATAAAATAAAGTGCTTTATCATCATCATCCATCTTTATGACTAAAATATGAAGGATCACTGTCTGAACGAGGACAAATCATCTGCGTGTGTGCCTAGGGACACATCACAATGACTTGTCCAGGGTTAATTACAGAAATAAAACCCATCACACTTTCTTACATACAGAGTTTAATCAGAACACCAATTCAGCGCCTCTACAGTCTAATAGTAAATTAAATAAAAAAGATTCGTTTTTATTTTTAAATTTTGTGATTTTTAGGAATAATTTAATTAAAATAACGTAATATTTTTGCAGGAATTCAAAAAATCAATTAGAAAAAAATTAAGTCTGGGAGGAGACAGTGATAATTACTTTAAAATCTCGATATCTTCTCTGACAAACTATCTACCGAAGCTGAAACCAAGTGACAGAGAAGGCTCTGGAACTATAACACATCACTATTTGAATTTATATCTAAAAGCGACAGATGTCGCATGAAAACGTTAAAAAACTACGGTACAATCATCCTGATTCGTTTAATCAATTTTACTTTTTCGAGATTTTAATTTCCTAAACCCTATACATGAATAATTACTTCACTGCAAAACGTTTGCAAAATTTGGTATTAATATTTCATGTTGGAATATTTCAGCAATTGTTTTGTTAATTACTCAATCATTTTGAAAGTTTTATATTTTATTGTGAGAGTTTGAATGATCTGATTTGAGTAGTTTGATTTTGACTGCACAGGTGTGCATGATGGATTGGGTGTGGTGAAGGGTAGTTGGGAGGTCATGCATTCAATTAAATTTTCAGAACCTCTCAAAAACTGAACAATGTCTTTATGCCACTGGCTCAATCCCAAGTCTCACGTCACAACTAAGTTTTGGTCAATTTCATATCTTACTTATTGGTGGATATTTATTAAATCTCATAATTTTTAATAAGTATTGAAATATGTTTTATGTTAGAGTAATGAGAATGAACTGCAGTCTTAGAGTAATGAGATTTATTAAATCTCATGCAGTGTGAATACTCTCTGTTGAAAGTGTGATATTATAACTCTTCTAGTGTATTTTTTTTAAAATAATTTATGAAAAATACATTGTGGGAGTTGCATATGCGCAATATTTTTAAGTGAATATTTGATTAAAGTATATTGATAATAATTTTTTTAATAATAATGTATACAGGTGATATATTCGTAGACTTCGAAATAATTAATTACAAGGTATATTTTTAATTGAGAGTTTCTTATATATTTAAACTTTTTTAAAGTCTTCCACCTCATTGACTGGTTCATTTGATATTGTAGTTTTGCCTGTTGCTTCTCATTTCTTTGTAACAAAAACGAAAGCTACTCTCTGTGTGCTTAATTAAATGTTTACTCGTATATTATAGTATCTTTTAATTTCAATATTTATATTTTGTTTTCCATTATTAGTTTTCTTTTTTTTTAGTAACCTTTTGATGGAATGTAAAGGTGATAACGTCATATAACATAACAAGTAAAATTGTCAATATAGCGATTTTGACATAATAAGAAGGGTCACGTTAGTATATTATATATATATATATATATATGGGGTTTGCTAACGCGCGTACGCCTGTTTTTCAGTTGGTACATTTTAGCAATGTGTACCAGGTTTTAGTAGACAAAAATATCCTTATATATCATGGATTCTATGTTTTAAGGTTAAGGGTATTTTAATAATTTTCATTCTCAAAACTAAAAAAAAAAAAAAGAAACCCCCTAAACCCTTACTCACCTCTGTCATTCCTCTCAATCCTTTCTCTTTGATCTCTCTCACTTCAACATTTTCTCTGTCATCCCTACTGTAGCTCCAATTGAAAAAATCAGAAACACTTGCCTTTAAACAATTTACCTTTGTAAAGAGTTGAGTCATTGACATATTCACCTTCAGGCAAAGGTTCATCCAAGATCTCTTCAATTTCACCATTTTTACTAATCTCTCTAATTTCATCATCTGCATATGTTGAATCAACTTCTCTAAAAAAAACTCTCGAGGCCAATTACCAATTCTTTTGGATGTCATTATGCTTGTGAAAATTAGATAAAATTATATACGACAAAAATTATAAAATGAAAACTCATTATAAAGTCATTTTTTATAAGAAATTGTTTAACAACGAGTGTTTCTGATTTTTTTCCAGGCCAATTACCAATTCCTTTGATGTCATTATGCTTGTGAAAATTAGATAAAATTAGATAAAGACAAAAATTATAAAATAAAAACTCATTATAAAATCATTTTTTTTGTAAGAAATTGTTTACCAGCGAGTATTTCTGATTTTTTTCACGTCAATTACCAATTCATTTATGCTTGTGAAAATTGGATAAAATTATATAAGACAAAAATTATAAGATGAAAACTCATTATAAAAATCATTTTTTTTGTAAGATTGTTTAACGGCAAGTGTTTTTGATTTTTCCAATTGGGGCTACAGTAGGAATGACAGAGAGGTGAGTAAGAGTTTGGGGGTTTCTTTTTTTTCTTTTAGTTTTGAGAATGAAAATTATTAAAATACCCTTAACCTTAAAACTTAGAATCCATGGTATATAAGGGTATTTTTGTCTACTAAAACCCGGTACACATGTACCAACTGAAAAACAGGCGTACGCGCGTTAGCAAACCCATATATATATATATATATATATATATATATATATATATATATATATATATATATATATATAATAAACTGACGTGTTTATAAGGATTGAGATAAAAAATAAATATTATTTAACGAGACTAAAAAATATCATAAAGTTTGTTCAATTTTCAAATTTGAATGTGCAAATGATCATCGGTGGTACATAACATAAATTTGTAAACTATAAGTAACTCTGTAATGAAAAGTTTTAAAATAAATACTCCATTTAATATAATTAATATTTAATTATTGACATAAACATGTGTTTGATACAATTCTTGTATTCAAATGATGTTTTCTTTTTAAAAGAAACACGTCATACTTATTAAATATAAAACACCTGTTTAGTTGTATATTAAAATAAAACTAAGTTCATATTTTTGTAAACATGTATAAGTAATTGCATAGATACTTGGTAAATGTGGTCTACAATCATTTTCTCCTTAACCATTGTTTTTGTTTGAAAATTGATTTCATAATTTTAACTATCAGTAAATCAAAAATTGTAACTGACGGTTAAAACATTTCTATTTCTATTTAAGAGTGTGATCTCCGAACTACTCATACATGTCACCAAATAATAATTAATATAATTGAAAACTATCATATTTAAATAAAACGAGAGATTAATAAACCATGTAAATATTAAAAATAATTTATGTAACTAGTATTTATAATAATTAAAGGAATTAACATAAGTATGGTTAAGATATTAAACATGCTTAAATATATTTTATTAACAGCACTTTTTATTTTACTTGTGAAATTTATAGTATTTTATAAATATAAAAACTGGATATATACTCATTCTTATAAATATCCCGTTTTATTTTAGTTATTAACCACATCATATATTAACATAAATTTTTATAATTTTTTTGAAAATCTTACTCTTCTGTGACGATATTTTCATAACTTATAATAATACCGTCGTTATTAAATTAAGCTAAAAAATTCTTATGTCAAGAAAAAAAAAAGGTTAATTAAAGCTTATCATTATCCAAAAGGAGAATTATAAATGCCAATATTTCCTCACGGGATTTTAATTAAGATCTCGGATAGACATAATCTTTTGACTAGTATACATTTTTTTAGTATCGAAAAAAAAAACACGCGAAGTGAAAACTTGCACGCTTTGTCTTACTTAACTGTGTCAATAAATCCAAGAAAACTGCCAAACTCAAATGTTAAACACACACATTACAAGTTTATATGTTCTCCCTTCATTCATATTAGTTATTTAAGATTTTTTTCCTCATAAATTAAGAAAATTATTTACTTTTTATTCTATTTAATATAACTCAAAGTAATTTTATAATCATTATTTTTCTCTTTATTATAATAGCTAATTTTTTCTCTTCAGTGTTAATTAAATTAAATATGATTATAAAAAATATGTATTATCTTAAAAAATTAAAAATTGACAGATAAAAAGAAAAATTATTAAAAATTTGACAAATTAAAACTGTTACTATAGGATTAGACTCGACCGTACATACATGATTGCATGCTGAGTCGAATGGACCGAAGGCTGGGTTACGTATAAGGACTTCACAGTCATTTGGTCACGACAACAGTTGGGCAGAGTTAAAGCGCAATCAATATAGTAACGACTGTTGTGACTGGTTAAGACTGATATTAATAATCATTAAGAAGTAAATTAATTGGTGAGATCATTGTAAATTCTATAAATAGAAGTTTAATTTCGAGGTAATTTTACTTTTTCATAATTATTTTAGATCTCCAAAGAAAAATTATGACTTGAGCATGAGAATGTATTTTGCAGGTCATCCCCTCAAACCGATCGATCACCAGAAGTAGAGGAAACATACGTTCATCCAAGACATAAGTATTGTACGAGAAATATCTTCATCCCATTTGAGCATAAACAAAAACTATTTTTAAAACAAATTTCACAGTATTTAAAACTTTGGAAACTCTCCATTTTTAGAAGTTTGTTATAGAGACATGAGATTTTTTGCACGATGAATGAGGAGAATCATCTCACCAATTTGGAGTCAGTTAACATCCCAATGCGAATTCTACAGTCACGAGTTGGGTTAGGATGATAGAGACAGAAATTTATCCAAGATTAGCAACTTATATTATAAAACATTTTACATAAATAAAAATATTGGTTGTTAGAAGTGGGGGTTGGCGTGGGGCTAACGTAGTTGTTGTTTGGTCATGATTTGGTATTTGTTTTAGAGCAAAATTCAAAGTTGATATTATTCATTAAACATGTTACAGGTCCCACTTCTGTCGTCTCCATCCTACAGTAACGGCTTATAATTGAGGTCATCGTCTCTGCTGAAGAAGCTGGAAACAACGACACTTTTAACTCTGAATTCGCACAAAAACACGAATTCAATTCTTGTTTTCAACAATTACAAAAGTTGCTGCAGTCTAAGTACCCGTTTCATAATTATAAAGAAAATAATGTCAACACAATAATCTACGTTGGAGAATTATTATTAACAGTTGCATAGCGTTGTGAGTTATGAATTGTATTAAACGGTATTGGGACCTAGCTATTATTAATTAGCAGTGAAATGATGTAATGATGTAACGGAATACACTTTTTCACTTGCATCGTTAGGTTTTCTACCATTACCGGGGAATCCTAAGTCATCTTAACTATGTTTCTGTCTGTCGGGTGATTTTGAGTGGATGCAAGAATAAGTGTTGACGAACAGACAAAACTACGACACACTATAAAAAGTAGGAATAACCCATTGATTTGCTTTTCAAAGTAAATAAGTTATATAAATAATTTTATAAGTCTTGAAAAATCATCCTAAATTTGATACGTAAAGATATTAATAGAATATATTAATCCTGATTAAATTGACAGATTGTCTAGTTCGGCAACTTGAAGTTTCTACTAAAGAAATTTGTGGTGACTCACTTTATAACTAATCCTCACGAGATGCTGTGGGTAAAACATTTCTTTTCAATTTCTACGTTTCATTCATCTTCACCTATAAAAACACTTAATACATTTGTAAAAAAAAATATATCCAACTTAACCAACAAATCATAATATTAAGTAATTCATATGTCTTTGCTTTTATAATATTTAAGATTAATTAATAATTTGATTTTTATAGTTCGACCTTTAAAGTTAATATCAATTTAACAATAGAGATCACATTCACTTTATTTAACTAAGAGACTTAATTAAATAACAAATAACTGATTAGATTATTTTCAAATTATAAGACCTTCATATAGTTTATATTATATATTAATGCTATTTTAAGGTTGAAGATGAATAAAATAAGTATTTTGAATAAAAGTGCTATTTGATTTCTATATAATTAAATGATGAAAAAGTATGTAATTTTTATTTATTTACAGTATTATATAAGTACCACACACACATATATTCGTACATTCTATTGATAGCAAAGTTCACAATGATTCATAGAATTTTTTCTTTTAGCAAACATTTGGAATGTATAGAAAACAAAGATTGGAGTTATGTAAAAAAAATATTAATTATTAATTTTGTTGATATATTTAAGTCTATTATTTATTTTGGTTATTATTGGTTCTTACTCAATTAATTTTAATATTTTGTGTGTTTTCAATTTTTTTACATAAAATCAACTGTGATTCATTCCGTTAAATTGAATGTATTACATCCAATTTTTTTTGTACGTAATACATTTCAAACAAGGTTAACTCTAAATTTAATAAGATGAACCACGTGAAGTTTTTTTTGAAAAAAATAAAGATACAATTGAATCATTTTTAAAAAACAGAAACTCAATTGAGTTTTTTTTTAAATAAAAAGTAAAAACTTAAATAAATAAAAAACAAATATAAAAACTAAATTGAATAAATGACCAAAATAGATAATCAAATTACTAACTAAATCAAAAAGTTTAATACAAAAATTTATTTAATTACCCAAATCAAAATTGCATAATTATATCATAACACCAAATCAACATTAGTACTAGATCTATATAAAATGTTAACACCAAAGATGATATAACAACCTTCACAAAGTCAATGCCAAATAATTGAATATGATTTATGATATGTTAACAACTTTTTTTAACGACTTTTTATAATAGATTACGTACCACTATTTTATTGGTTTGTATATTTAAAACGGACCAATCACGAGTTATAAGTAGACTTTTATAAAAAAGTTGTTAAAAAAGATTTTTCATTAAGTATATAATATAAATTATCAGGACGATGGATATAGACTCGGAGACTCGGTAGCATTTCAAACTAGCCATCACCTCATATTTTCGTACCTTTCAGCAATAAACGAAAGATTGCGACAAAACTCTGTTTAGAAACAACAAGGCCAAATCCTAATAATATGAGATTAAAGACATAGTTAACAAATAAACACATCACTGTAGCACAAAAACATGATTAAAAGGAGATTGGGCCTTCACCAAAACCAAGAAGTCAAGGTTCACCGAAAACTTATTTGATCGTATAACCTTGTAAGACCGGAAACTTATTTAAACGTAAAGTGTTTTTGCAGGTAACTGGCTCGCAAAGAAAACCAAAAACACAAAGAAAGTTGAAAGTATCGAGAATATGTGGATTGAGAAGACCGATAACTTAAAAAAAAAAAAAAAAAACTAGTTCAGTAGTAAGAGCTAAGTGTGTGCCAAGACCAATTTGCTCTTGTAAAAACAGTTACGTACAGTAGAAAACAAAAATATAGTCCCATATTCAATTCAATTAGAGTGTGTTAGATTTATACTATTTCTAGAACATTCTTCTTGAGTATATACAGTAAGCCCTTTTTTTCTTCTCAACTTCGAATACAAAAATAGAGTTTTTTTTACCTTTCTTCTTTAAATAATTTTATGAGAAATATAAGTAAAACAAAACTTAAAAAAATGTAGGAATTCAATTTTTTTAAAAAAATATACATTGCAAATAAACATTTCTTAATTAAATTTAAAATTCTAGGAAAAACATGTTAGAAATATTATATCTTTTATCTTTCAGTTTATCTTTCAGTTAGTTTGTTATTATTTATTATTTGTATTTTGGGCTTAGTCCATATTTTTTCTATTATAAATAGAGAACCCTATGTGTGTTTAACACAAGGAAGATTAATTCCATATATAATTTTCATTGTGTTTAACATGGTATCAGAGCAGGTTTTTTGATCTATTCCGGTGGTCTTTGCTGTCTGCCGGCGGTTGGCCGTCATGGCCGCCGGCAGCCCCTAAAAATATCCAGAATCAGAGACAAGTCTCCTAGAAACTACTGCCTCCTCTGAATGATCGGACCGAAACCACTGCCTCCTCTGAATGACCGGACCTCCCTCTCTTTGTTTAGACCTTCCAGAGCAGTCATTGCTGGCATCGAAATCTGTCCTCTTCTTGCCGCATGCTTCTGCATCTTCGGACCTCCTTCTTCTTTCTGCGTAATTTGCTGTAGAGGGTTTCGCCTCTGTATTGCTGTAGAGGGTTTCGCCTCTGTATTGCTGTAGAGGGTTTCGCCTCTGTATTGCTGTTCTTCCTTTCTTATTGTATTTGCCGCACAGATCTGCTGCGTCTCCTTCATCCACTTCTGAAGTTGAAGTGTTTATTGCCTCCTTCTCCGCTGCTCTCCTTCATCCACTTCTGAAGTTGAAGTGTTTATTGTCTCCTTCTCCGCTGCTCTCCTTCATCACTTCTGAAGTTGAAGTGTTTATTGCCTCCTTCTCCACTGCTCTCCTTCATACACTTTTGAAGTTGAAGTTTCACAAGCTTGGTTCACACTTTTGAAGTTAAAGTTGAAGTGTTTATTGTCTCACTCTTGAAGAAAAATCATCTAGTTCAAAACCTAGTTTAGTTATTTCAAGCTTGGTTCATACAATTTGTATGCTCCAGCTTGAGGGGGAGTGTTAGAAATATTATATCTTTTATCTTTCAGTTTATCTTTCAGTTAGTTTGTTATTATTTATTATTTGTATTTTGGGCTTAGCCCATATTTTTTCTATTATAAATAGAGAATCCTATGTGTGTTTAACACAAGGAAGATTAATTCCATATATAATTTTCATTGTGTTTAACAAAACACAATGAAAAGACTTCTGATATGTTTGAATTTGTGAAGATAAGATGCAAATTTATTGCATAAGAAGAAAAGAAAAAACGAGAGAAACAAAAAGAGTAAATATGGGATTCAGGAATCAAATAACGCCGTCTTTCTTTTCAGATTAAAAATTGGAGTGGAAGAAGACATAATAGTTAATTATTTATTAGTATTTATGTTTTCTATTTTTTTATAATAAAATAAATGTTCAATAAAATATTATTAAAGAAAAAATAATGTTTTTAAACACATAAATTATCTCCACTGCAATTTTTCCACTCAAATTTACTTTGATTCTTCTTAATCAAAACAACATCACTAATAAAAATATTTGATTCTCTCAAATTGGGAGTTTTGATTAACTCAATTTAATAATGTGCATTACTATCGAGATCATAAACTCACTAATATTGAGATGATAACCAATACCCCTTTGCTTAATAAGACCTGGACAGCATGACTCCTGAAGGGCCCGATATCAAGGTTCAGATACCCATATAAACTTTCTTCCACACCAAATAACATATTATAATCTAATCATACTTATCATGGATTCCAAGAAGGCTTTTCAACATCATAGATATTTAACACAAGATATTATGATTTAAGTACTATGCATACTTTTTCAAACCTTTTTACAATGACACATGCTTTGGAAAATAATTACCACTATACGTGCAAATCACATACTAAAATTGTCGATTAATTAAAAATTCCACTTGCTCATAAAACAATACATCTTATGATCCAAACGTCATTTTGAATGTTTAAGCGTAACGTTAAGACAACGAACACGTATTACTTAAATAATAAATTCGCTGTATATTTTTTTATACATTTTTATTATAAATACGAAGCGTATGTATTGTGAACATTTTTAATTATTACCTTAAATATATTAAGAAAATCATTAAACATATTCGTGGTTATTTTTAAAATATTTATTTGGAAAAAAGGTAGTAGTAGTGCTTTAAAAATGATCGAAAGTTGGTAAATAGAAAGATGCTAACTAAAATGTTATATTTGAAGTGAGTGTGTAGCTAAGATTAAAGAGGAGAGGAGGTGGACCAAAGGAAGCGGAGATATAGTCAAAGATGTCATGGTTGAAGTTTTGTGATGGATGGATTTTTGAAGGATGACGATGAATAATACGTCAAATCAAAACGTGGCACATGTGAGTTGTTTTATATTTTTTGCCCCAAATTGATTGCGAGAGGGAAATAGAAACGGAAGATGACATTATAAATTGGTGGCAGTGCACATGTGAAGTTTGAAACATTGAATAAATGCAGCACCAACCATGGGTTCAAATCATATCCATAGTGAAAGAGCTTCTTCTCTTCTTCCCATGACATGATCACAACCTCCACTTTCCCATGTCCCCATTCACTTCAATTCTGGTCTTCTTTCAGTCAAAAACCTTAATTAAAATATTCAACCTGAGAAACCCACACTCTCTTCTCATCATTGCTTTTACGCCTCTCCAACGCTTTACGTTCAAACCAATGGGGTCCCTACCCTTCTTTCAACACTACTGCACAAACCAAACAATTAATTAATGCCTTAAACTCCGTCTGATTATCTTCAAGCATGTTTGGATTTATTATATTTTTCTGTTGAAAGTTGAAACCAACGTCATGGCAGTGATGTTTGGGGGCACAGAAGCACATAGTATGTGAAAACCACCAACAGAAGCACCACATACAAAACCTATCTTCAAAACTATTGGGATCTTTTCCCTCATTCAGAAACACATCACACTGCTCCAGATTCCTTCCCCATTCTTCCACGCTTTCTGTGACAGCTAACCCAAAGCTGCCTTTGCGATTACACACTTTCAAACCAACACCTCTCCTTTTCTCATTCTACTTTCTTCCCTACCATCTCTATCAACACCCTACTTAGTACACACTGCATTATTAATTTTGCTAATTATGAATATCACCTCACCTCTAATTATAAATGCATCTCTCCTTCAACACACTGTCTGTCACACCTTCTTTCAATAAACATCCAATTTGGTGTAGCTAAAATTAATTTCACCCACATTTCAATTCAAATCAATAATTTCAAAATTAATTTCATTAATTACGGTTTTACTCACCTTTAACAGGCATTAAAGTTTAACTGTGCCAACAATAATTAAAGGATTTGACTCTGGGGAAAAAATGCAGCAAAAGTAAACGAGAAGAAGCTTGACAGTACATGAATTACATCCCAGAACCGTAGCTCATTACTCCAACGGATAAAAGTATAACCCCTTTAAAGTCAACCAAAATTCACATTCTTGAATTGGAAGAAATAAATCGAGCTTGTTGCAAACGAAGGAGAAACGGTGGAGATTGGGGGAAAACGGCATAATTTATACATACAATTAAAGCAGGATTATTCCCTTCTCTCAATAAGCATTACAAATTCTGAACGGATCTCTCTAACCGGCATGAATGGCAATAATAAAACAGAAATTATATAAGAATCTTACAGAAAATCCGAAAAGGGGCAATAATAAAGAAAAGAAAGAGAAGCGATTCAAGAAGCGGCGGTAGAAGAAGGAGAAGGACCTGAGGCTCTGGGAGAGGTGGTGGGGAAGAGAGGGAGCAAGCGAGGTTCGGCGTCTCTGGGAGTAGAAGCGGGAGAAGGGTGCAAGAAGAAACCCTTCTCTTTTATGGCTTTATCTTCGGCCTCGGAGTCCAGGGAAGGGGGCGCGTTGGATCGGTCGAACGGGTCGGGTATAAGGGGTGTGACGGGGCTCAGGACGAGTGCGGGGAAGTCGAGGATGCTGGGGGAGAGCATGTCGGGTTTGCGAGGCGAGAAAAACGAGGTGAGGGGGTTGATGTTGAGGTTGTTCTTCAGGGAGTTCGTCCTCCGCTCGTACAGCTTGAACTGCTGCTTCTTGTTCGGAACGGATTTCATGGGCGGGATGCTGTGGGTCGGGTTCGCCGCGGGTTTCGAGGACGCTTGTTTCGCTGTCTCCGAGGAGCCTGTCAGCATTTGGACTACTTGCTTGAACGACGACGTGTCCGCTTGGACGAACGTTGTCGGGTACGGGCTCCCGGGTTCGGATCTAGCGACGGCTTTGGGAGATTGCAGTCCCTGCCATGGTTTCTGATTGTCTTGCTGTCTCGGGGATATGGAATGATTGGAATCCATGGCTGAAATGAGAGAAAAACAAAAGGAAGACGGAAAAGAAAGAGATGAGTGAGTAGACAAAAGTGAAGACTAGATGAGACTTTTTCAAGTTTGTTTTATTTCGTTTAAGAAAAAATATGAAATGTGTCGTAGAGACCTTAGATTCTTGAACTTCGGTCCCTACGCGCTATCTACTTCTTGTGTGCTACACTGCTCTGACAGTGATTACTCATAATACATTGTCTGCACTTTGTACTCTACTAAATATGTGACATGCAATATTGGAAACTCTTTCTTTTCCTTCACAATAATTAATACATCTGTGTATTCTTTTGCATATTATCATCCCCTTTTTCTTCTAAATTTCAATTCACCAAACAAAACTATTTTATTTTATATTCATTAACACTATTATTAAATTCATTTACTGCTTTTTTTTATTGCACCCATCAAAAATTATATTTCATAAACTTCTTTCCTTCTATCCTATAGTTTTTTTATTGAAGCTTCTATCCTATAGTTTTACTGAAGCTCCTGTTTAAACTTCAGTTTATAGTATTTTTTAAAATGATAATGTTAAATTGATTGAAATTCATTAAACATTAACATATTTTATTACATTTGACTATAAAGGAACATTTAATAGTAGAAATGGTAAATTATACATTTATATTAAATCATGATTAATGTTTTATCTACGTTAAAACAAATTTTCAGAGTTAATTTGTCTGGTTATAGCACAATTTATTGTAGAAACTGAAACTATTTTTTATCATATATCAACTATATTTGATAAGTTGAAATTGAATTTACTTAAATTTCAAAACAAATTTGTGAGACTTTGTATTTTACTTCAATTTAATAAAATTTAAATAAAAGTATTCTTGTCGTGTCTTTGTTTTTGGTAAAGAAAATATTTATGATGCATGAGTAGTTTGTGTTTTTACTTTTATATATTTATTATTAAAATACACCTTTCATTGTTTGGTATAAAGAGGACACCGAAAAGAAAGGAAATAAATGGAGGAAAAAATATGTTCTCTCTCATTTTTCTTTTTATTCTTATCGGATAGAATAAGTTTTTTTTGTCATTTAATGGAATCAAATAAATAATAGATACCAAATAAATTAAATATAAATTTCTTTACTTTTCTGATCTTTTTATACCAGACACTGACATGAATCCTCTCCGACCAATGTTTCTTCGGGTTGTCATCTTACAATGCCCTTTTAAAATAAATTTTAAATGTTAATATATGTTTTTAATTTAATTTATAAATTTTAAATGGTTTATATTTTTCATTATTGGAAATTTTTTCTGAAAATAATGGAAAAATTTCAAACTTGCAAGACTTAGAATATATCAAACCCTCTTATGTTACAAAAGGAAAATAAATACATTACAGTGAAGTTAGATTTGCTACTGACTTTAGAAAGAAATTTATAATAATTTATTTCTTCTTATAGTACGACTAATTAGTTAATAGAATTATAGTTTTGCATGAAAATCCAATTTTTCCAGTTAAAATGTTAATAATACTTTCCCAAAATAACAAATTTTAGAACGAGTAATTGACCATTTTTCTTTTCTTTTCTTTTCAACAACAATCACAGTTGGCTAGTGCCTAAAAGAAACTTTTCTTGAATATCAAAATATCAGTTTCAAATTTTTATATTATTATATTGAAAATGATATATTTATATTTGAATTGCTTTCAATTAAAGTGGTTTATTTTCTCATTAGTGACAAAATATCCAACATGAAAAAGCAACTTAAATATAAATAATTAATACACTTTTTTTTATGTTTGAAAGAGATATCTAAAAATACACTCGATAAATTACTTTAAGAATTTATTGAAATGATATAAATTTTCTCGTAGAAATATATCTTTTCAACAATAGAATGAATTAGTATATTATAAGGAATGTGAGTGTAATAATACTGTAAAAGTTAACTTAGTATTAAAAAGGGCAGACAAATGTATATAACTAGTATTTTGATTATTTTTAAGAACATCGAATTTTGTTTTTATTATAATTAAAATTAAATTAAGAAGTTAAAAATATATATTATATTTTAAATATATTTGGTCTAAAAACTTATATAAGTTAGTTAATAGGAATTAAAAATACAATAATAAATATAGAAAGATATCATTAACATTTTAAATTACTTTGAAATATATATATTTATATATGTACGGTGGACGTGTTAGAAAAATATTTTTACATAATCATATTTTCATTTTAGTTTTATAATTCTAATATTAAGATGCTTGAAAATTATCACTTCAAAACTTGATAAGCCTTTTAAAAAACAAATTTCTCATTTAAAGTTTTAAATTCGAAGAATTCATTTCCATCTTTCTTAGTATAATTTAGGTTTAATGTCTTTTTTTTTTCCACATTTGTTGGATAATGTTAATTCAATCCCATTTTTAAAAGTGTTTGAAATATGTCAACAGTTATTAAAATTTGCGTCTAATTTGTCCCTTCCGTTAGGTATAATCAAACAGAGTTAATGGGGTGATGATCTGGCAACAGTTAATGGTAACATGTCATTATTTAGTTGTGTGC